>NW_026885352.1:0-6427 GCF_032173495.1 Musca vetustissima | reverse complement strand
ACCTAAAATGCCGAAAATTATACATCAAAAATATTGTTAGGCAAGACAACGTTTGCCGGGCCCGCTAGTACGAAATATAATTGGAATGTATTAATTTGGGTGGTCTGAGTTATGCAAACTATAAATTAAAACCAGTGAGCGGAGCAGTATAGTCGGACGGGGCCGACCATATGATACCCTACACAACTTCTATGAAAATCTAATTTTGCGTTAACAGGTCAACAAATATTACTAATATTCAGTAGACGAGGGCTGTACTTGTCCAGATTCTCTTTGCCGTAGGTTATGTTGTGAGGTTGGGCTTTCAATTGCGGCCTATAGATCGACTCAAAAAAAAAAAAAAAAAGTTAAGTTTTCGGTCCACTTCATCCCAAAATTATTATCTGATCATCACCGAAAATTATAGGCGTTGTCCTTGACCATAATTGGAATCTCATGGAAAATTTTAAAGCCATCAGCGCTATATTTCCGCCGTCTAGTGTGGTAATGGGTTACTAAATAATGTCTGAATACGTAAGCACCTGTAAATATTTAAGTGTAACTCCCACATCTGTGGACATACGACCATTTAAAGGTCAACCACTCCTATTGAACATACTATCAACTTCTCTGGTCTGGGCCCTTCAGGGGCAAATATATACGCCATAGAATAAAAAATCTGACATTTTTCACACAAAAGTCAGGGTACATTTGACCCGCTAAATATTGACTGATCTTTATCAAAACCGGCATGCTTATTCTTTGGCCCAATCCCTTTCTCCATACAAAAATTCGCGGTGTTTGGGTCATTATTGCGGGCTCTGGAGCGACCAGAAAAATCGACAAAAATAAAGTTTTTGGTCCATTTCATCCCCTAAATATTAACCGATCTTTTCCAAAAACAATAGGGGTCTTCATTGGCCAGAACCCATTATACATGCAAAATTTCGTGAAGATTGGTCCATAACTGTGGTCTGTATCGTGTTTACAAATTATAATGGACAGACGGACGGACACATATGTCTAGATCGACTCAGCTGGTCGAGATATGATGATCGGTATACTTAAAGGTGGGTCTGGGACCAATATTTCGCGGCGTTACAAACTTTTGCGGCTGCACAAAGCTATAATACCCTGACAAAATAGTTGTGTAGGGTATAACTATACATTTGGATGTCGAAAATTTCGTTTTATGGTATTTATTTTTTCTCAATAAAAAAGAGACGAAAAGAGAGATAGGATATTCCTCATTAGATTTGGCTTAACATATGTCCGAAAAAACATACAAGGCCAACAAACAAAAACTTTTCCTTTATGAATTTTAGAGTTAACAGCAAAAACAAGTAAGGAAAGTAGTAAAGTCGGACTGGGCCAACTATATGATACCCTTCACCACTTTGGGTATATTCTTCATATGTATCCTAACCGACGTCGCATTTTTGTTCAGGGAAACTTGCCAGAGACTAATTTATATTACTTCAGTACGTTGTTTTCACGAAGCTTAGTAACATCATTCTAGACTTAATTCAGTACCCTATACCAAAATTCGTGCAAATCGAATGATATATAGGGACTTTGGTGCACCAGTTACATAAAATCGGATGAAAATATATATGGGAGCTATATCTAAATCTGAATCGAATTTCACGAAACTTCGCACACATCTTTATAGACTTAATTCAGTACGCTATGTGCTATATATATATATATATATATATATATGGGTACCGATTTTTCCCAATTTCAATAGGGTTCATCCTTGGGCCAAACAAATGAGCTGTTCCAAATTTCATTCAATTCTGATCATAAATGCGACCTGTACTTTGTTTACAATTTAACACCAACAGACGGACGGGCTTGCATAAATAGACTCAGAAAGTGATTCTATGCATATTCTCAAAAGGAACCATGGTTCTATCTCGATTACTTTTTTCTGTTACAAATATATGCACAAAGACATAATACTCTGTACCACAGTGTGGTGAAGGGTATAAAAATCATCACGCATAGAAAATCATCAGCACAAATGCTTTATCTATGGTGAATTGATTCTTCTTTCATCACAATAAGAATTTTTCCACCACCTAGACTATGACCATTAGTTTTTGTCACAATCTTACCGTTCAGCCTCCATGAATAAATATCAGACAACTGCATTAGGTCGATTGACTTCGCGCAGCAAAAAGCATGGTGGCAGCAAAAGCAACACTTGTGTACCAAAAACCACCATCAAGAAACCCATGGTACGATCAGGAGTGTCGTAAAGCTGGAGAGAATTATCGGGAGAAATGAAGAGAGGAGAAACGTATTTTCAGACAAAAGAAGAAAGAACAAGAAAAACGTGAGCTGGAGCAAATCGAGATGTAAAGGAGTCGAACGAAGTCCGGAAATTTTACCAACGAGTAAAACACCAAACCGAAGGCTTTGGTGCAGGCACATATTCCTGTAGAGATGAAGAAGGAAACAGTGTGTTGAGGAAGGAGCATTTTGAAATGCTTTTGGTATCAAATAGGTGCAGCGAAGAAGACACCCCAGAACCAATAATAGCTGACGGTATAGCCTGTTTACCATCTAGCCAAGATGAGGTCAGAGTAGCAATTAAGAACAATAAAGCAGCAGGGGCCGATGGATTACCGGCCGAACCGGTCAGTACAATTTGGCCAACTATTGGAACCTCAGCATTCTGTGTCCCGTGCAGAAAAAAAGGAGACAAGAAGATATGTGCCAACTAGAGAGGAATAAGTCTCGTTCCCATCGCATATCCTGCTTTCTGTGTGAACGACTGAAATTGCTTGGACAAGGTGGTTATCAACACCAACCTGTAAATATTCACACATAGTTTCACATTTTATATAAATCCAACCAGCGACAAGCCAAAGGTCAATGCCATTATTGGACCATACCAATACGGCTTCACCTGGCAAGTCTACCATTGATCAGATTTTCACAAAAACATATTGACACATTCCACATATCCGTTCAGAGGTATTCAAAGCCAAGTCTTCGTTCGTCATTCCTGCAAATTTTATAGGGCTATGTAGGAAAACTTTGAATGACACAAGGTAGCAGTTAAAATCGGAACAGACCTAACGGAGCCCTTCAATACCGAACGGGAATTCAGACAAGGTGACAGTTTGTCGTATGACCCGTTTAATACCCTTCTGGAAAAGGTCATACGTAGAGATGGGCAGTATGTAAATACCCAAAGGGTAAATACCCGGTAAATTGGGTAAATAGGCGGTAAATTGGGTAAATACCAGGTAAATTGGGTAAATACCCATTTGTGGGTATTTATATTCTTTAAAGTATCGTAAAACTATCCATTCTAATCGATTTGGTAACAGAAACCCGGAAATAGGGTGTAAGATGTTGGGTATTTACCCAGTAAATACTATCTCTAGTCATACAAGATACAAATGTGAACAGAAATGGCACTCTATACAGCATATGTTACTCGACTACGCCGACAACATCGACATAATGGGTTGAACATTGAGAGCGCAACACCACAGTGGGACTGGCAGTACACTCGGACCAACTGTGGAACTTGAAAACTACAGCTACTTAGTAGTGAAAGATTTTATATTCCTCGGTACCGCCATAAAAAACTAATAACATCAGCTTTGAAATCCGGAGGAGAATAGTGTAACCAACTGATGCTATTATGGTCTGCGTAAGCAAATCAAAAGCAAGGCCAACTCTCGCCAGTGAATATCGCCTTCGAATGAACCATGAGCTATATCATATATTCTCTGACATCGACATAGTCAGACGTATCGAGCTGAAGCGACTACGTTGTGAGAATGGATGAAGATGCCCCAGCTCTAAAGACGTATAAAAGCGAGGCAATCTGGTTCACGCAGAAGGGAAGGCCAGGAATCAGATGAAAAGATGGTCTTTCAAATTGGATGAGATAAGTAAGTAAGTAAAAAAGTTTAAACGAAATCGGCTATTCCCTTCGTGAATTGTCGTGTGCACCAGCCGGCCAGATCCATATTGTCTGCAACGGATTTGATCCAAAGAAACATGGGGTGTAAGCCATAAGGCTGGGAGTATAATAAAGCAGCAATAATGTCCAATCATAATGAAATTTTCTATGTATGTCCGGTTCCGACAATGATGACACGTACTGGTTTTGATTAGTTACTATTTAGATGGTTGACTTTCAATCTGATATCAAATTGATGCAAGAAAACGGACATGTGGGGATGTTCTGAAATTTTATATATCGAATTTTAATTTCTCTTATGTTTTTTTAACATTATCAATACCACAACTAAGAATATAAATATCATTTTTGTCTGAGATATATTTATTTATCTTTTTTGCGTTTTTACATATAAGGCAAACCTATTTTTCGCTCCATATAACCGAACATACATTTAATACAGATAAGCAATGACACGTACATACGACCAAGTAATTATCATCGCCAAATAGATATGAAGCACACCACAAATTCATTCGATGCTGGAAAAGTACTTGCAATGAACTGTTGTAAGTTGATCTCAGATAAGGTCTAGGATTCTGTTCAATGACAAGGCAACATAGCAAATGGGATAGTTTCCAATGATAGTAAATGTCTGAAATTTGAAATCATAATTGGTCTGCAGCTGTGCAATTTTCGGTAAGTAATACGAAACGCATACAACATTGGCAAACACGCAGCCATTAACTAACAAAATTAATTGAGAATTAAATTGGAGATCTTCGTTAGTAAATGTTAGGAAAGGCCATGTGAGAGACGTACATATGTATTATAGATTCCAAAATACGTCGTTTTTAAAAAAATACTTGTTGAACATTTTCTAGATATACGAATACATATGTGGTGCAGTCTGTATTTGAAAATAATTACACTATTTCTTTGAATGGCTTATTTTATATCTTGGTTTAAATTACACGAAATGTGGTAATAAAAACAATAATATAAAAATGAAGACTTCTAGACATAACAAATGATTCTTATAATTTGAAATACTGAAAAAAACTCAATAGTTGCAAAACCCTCGCCTCACAATACGAAACATTTCCAAAAATTTTGTAGTTATTAAATTTTCTATTTTACAGTGTATGAATAACAACAACTTGTTGGTTATGATATGAAATTATATTGAAACACGTACACACATAAATATATCTGTTCATGCATTCTGATGAGATTTTTAACATTTTGCCATTTGTTGCAAAACACATACACAAAGGGAAAGAGACTTAGCCTACCACCCACTGGCATTTGGCATAGACATCATGATCCACATATGCCATGAAAAGATACTACCTTGTTAGGAAATAATCTTCAACAACAAATCTAATGGAAACTTAAAACACAATTGAACACCAAAAAAGAATTAGTGTTCAAATGTTAAAATGCCAAGAAGCGAAGAAGAAATCAACCAAAACCACAACGAAATTGAAAATAACAATTTTGTGGAAAGATATTTGAAAAGAAATAAAAAAACAGTGAGCGGAGCAGTATATGATACCCTACACAACATTCACAACAATCGATTTTTTGTGGATTTATATTCTGAGCTTGGGCAATATTTGGCGATATTTGCAACCTGTGGACCGACTAGAGGTCAACAAATATTACTAATAATCTGTACAGCCCTTCTAATTACTTGCCCAGATTTCCTTCACCGTGGGTTCTGTTGCGATGTTCGGGCTTTCCATTATGGTGGCCTATAGATCGGCCCGAAAAAACACAAACAATTAAGTTTTCGGTCCACTTCATCCCAAAAATATAATGTGACCATCATTGAAAATTACAGGCGTTGTCCTTGGAAATTTTCAAAGCGATCAGCGCTATATTTCCGCCCCTAGTGTGGTAATGGGTTACTAAATAATATATGAATACGTAACCACCTGTAAATATTTAAGAGTAACTCCCACATCCGAATTACTTGTCCAGATTCCCTTCACCATGGGTTCTGTTGCGATGTTCGTCCACTTCATCCAAAAATTATTATGTGACCATCATTGAAAATTATAGGCGTTGTCCTTGACAATACCTGGATCCTCATGGGACATTTCAAATCGATCATCGCTATATTTCCGCCCCCTAGAGTGGTAATGGATTACTAAATAATATATGAATAAGTAACCACCTGTAAATATTTAAGTGTAACTCCCACATCCGAATACATACGACAATATAATTGGTATCAATTGTAAGGTCAGCCACTCCTCTTGGATATAATATCAACTTCTCGGGTCTATGTTCTTCAGGAGTAAATATATACAGTATAGAACACAAATTCTGTAATATTTCACACAAAAGTGAGGGTCCATTTGACCCGCTAAATATTGACCGATTTTTACCAAAACCAGCATGCTTATTTTTTGCTCAATCCCCTTCTTCATGTAAAAATTCGAGATGTTTGGGCCTCTGGAGCGACCACAAAACCGGACAAAAATTCCAGTCTTGGTCCATTTTGGCTCAAAT
>NW_026885351.1:0-65112 GCF_032173495.1 Musca vetustissima | reverse complement strand
TTTTCAAGGGTCATAACACAAGGCGTGGATTTTTTAAAGAATATTTTTTCAAGGGTCATAACACAAGGCGTGGATTTTTTAAAGAATATTTTTTCAAGGGTCATAACACAAGGCGTGGATTTTTTAAAGAATATTTTTTCAAGGGTCATAACACAAGGCGTGGATTTTTTAAAGAATATTTTTTCAAGGGTCATAACACAAGGCGTGGATTTTTTAAAGAATATTTTTTCAAGGGTCATAACACAAGGCGTGGATTTTTTAAAGAATATTTTTTCAAGGGTCATAACACAAGGCGTGGATTTTTTAAAGAATATTTTTTCAAGGGTCATAACACAAGGCGTGGATTTTTTAAAGAATATTTTTTCAAGGGTCATAACACAAGGCGTGGATTTTTTAAAGAATATTTTTTCAAGGGTCATAACACAAGGCGTGGATTTTTTAAAGAATATTTTTTCAAGGGTCATAACACAAGGCGTGGATTTTTTAAAGAATATTTTTTCAAGGGTCATAACACAAGGCGTGGATTTTTTAAAGAATATTTTTTCAAGGGTCATAACACAAGGCGTGGATTTTTTAAAGAATATTTTTTCAAGGGTCATAACACAAGGCGTGGATTTTTTAAAGAATATTTTTTCAAGGGTCATAACACAAGGCGTGGATTTTTTAAAGAATATTTTTTCAAGGGTCTTCTTATCGAAAAGCAGACCAAAAGGCATTTTTCCAGTAGTCCATTTCTCTAGTTTGTTCTAATCTTGGTTTACGTTCTCCCTGTTTAAATTTTAGGTATGGCCACACTGTTGACATTGTTGCTGTTGTTTGTTGTTTACCCCAGTGAAATGGATTTTGCAGTGAGATTTATTTTCGCTAATTCTTTGCAGTTAACATGGTCACTTACTCTCTCTCTGCATTTTACTGTGTAACCAGTGCTGCCAGTTAAATTTCATGAAAAATCGTCAATTTTTCAGAAAAAAATCGGCATAATCGGCATTTGTATTTTTAAAAATCGGCAAAAAATCGGCAGCATATAATTTATAAATAAATTCATATTTTTTTTGGTTTATAACAAATCAATATTGTTTATTACATTAAAAAAAGATAACAAATTCAATTCTGTATAAAAAAATAACATAAAAGATTAATTTTTCTACAAAAAATGTAGATTTTTCTAAAATATAGTAATTATTATGTACACTACTGAGATCTTTCAGATTTACGTATAACACAGTGTGGTATTAAGGTCATAAAAAAATTAGAAACTAGTACATATTTTTATTACAAATTTTTAGTATTTCATTATCAATTTTGATATTAAAACAATTTGAATTATTTAGTTTGAGGTAATATTAAGAATAAAGAATCCCTTCCAATGAATCATTCTCAAGTGAGCTTCTAATTTTAGTTTTGTTAAGGTTTACCTGACTAAAAATTCGTTCCACATTTGCTGTGGAATGTGGAAGAACCATAATTCTTTGTACAAATTTAGACAAAACTGGAAAAGCTAAATTGGAGCCCCACGTTTAATTTCGGAAATTTTTTTCCGAAAAATTTTTAAATTATATTCTGCATTTTCAAAAATTTCTTCAAAATTCAGAAAGTTTAACTCCCTAAACTCGGATTCTAAAGATTTGCCTTATTCGATGTAAAATGTAAACTAGACAGAGTACAATGCTGACAAAAAATGCAGATATCTAAGCCATTGAAAACGGCTGCGGCGAGTCGCCGATAGTTATAATGATTTAAAGCTGCCAATTTTATATGTTTGTATGGTAACGCCGTATTAAATTAAAAAGTTAGACAATTTGTGTCGATTGTTGAAATATCGGCAATTCTGAGGCAAAAATCGGAAAATCGGCATTTTCCATTTTTAGAGTGAAAAATCGTCAAAATGCCGATAAATCGGCAAATATGGCAGCCCTGTGTGTAACAATTTTTCCCACTCTCTCCTTTTAGCATTTCTCACAGAGGACATGTTTTCCTTCTCCATTAAGTAAAAAGCTTTTATTTTCTTGTTGCTTTTTGTTTTGTTGTGTTTACTATCAGAATTTGTTTGTTTGTTTTTTTTTGTTGTTGTTACTCGTGAGAAACAAAAACAATGCTCAAGGTAAATTCTATGCAAAAATGCCTCCCCCAAGAAAACAACAACGACGGTAAGCACACACACACGGAAATTAGATGCGTAAATTGTTGATGGGTGAGAGTCGTATAACGACTCTTGTGAGCATCATCATCAGCATGATTATTTTTGTTGCTTGTTTTATGTTGTTGGTGTTGTATGTGAGTGAGTGCCGTGTGGGGAGAGTAAACTTCATGCTCTGTCTGTGCATTTGTTGCTTTACGATTGATTCTCTGCGCGCCGCATTGAACTTTGTGTGCGAATATGTGTGAGTTGTCGTTGCTTTTCCTTTTGTACTTTGTTTTGGGGGTCTCCAGAAATGCTTACAAATCGCAGGCTGATAGTCGTTGGATATACGCCGCGATGCTAAGATTCGTCGTTACCAACGGAATACAATTTGTTGTAGTCGCCATCGTCGTTGTCGTCCTCGTCGCTGTCGTCGCTTTTCAAATATAAACTAATACTATAAATTACCGTTAGATTGTGTCTTGTTGTTGTGATCAGATACTAATTTTGTTAAGCGGTGTTTTGAGGCAGACAGCCCACAAAATTTGGCCCCTGGAAATTTTAATTAAAAGAAGAAAATAAGAAAAAAATTATAATCATATACGAAAAAAGGAAAACCGCCACCACCACCAACACACAGACGCTATACGCTATACATGTATGTTTGCAAGCATACATACGCTCTCATAAAAGTGAAAGCAGGATGTAAGCCATTAAATGAATGTGCGTGCGTGTGTGAAATTTGTGGTTTTTTGGTGAATTGAAAAAAGTTGTAAAAGTTGGCGAAAAAGAGTTGTGAAAGGCCTCAGCAAAATAACAAAATATCTTGTCTGTAGTGCTGCTGACTGGTGGTCGGTTGGTATTTTGTGTGCCACAATAAAAATACAAAATAGTTTTTGAGACGAAAATAAAAATTCTATTTTTGCAAAATCTCAGAAAAAAAAGAATCTCTAAAAATCATGTAAATCGTTTACAACTTTCTTGGGGCTATGTAAATGTCGCTTTCAGTTCCTATTATTTTTTTTTTTTTGGTAGTTCGCTGATGGTTCCGTTTTCAAAATTTGCGCCTGCTTCGTATGCCAACCGTTTAAGTGCTTCGTGAGCAGGTCGTCCTCTTCGTCGTCGTTTTATTTTGTTTTCGTGTTTCGTTTTGGGGCCTGTTAATGACGCCGCTGTTGTAGTCGTTGTCGTCGTCAACGCCGTTCGTGTCAATCTCAAATTGGTGAACTTCGCGTTTTATATGTTTTTCTCTCCCCAACGTCCTTCTCCTACTACTCTCCTAGAAGAGAACGAGGGGCCTTCGTATATATGGGCATCATCTGTGTGTGTATGTGTGTGTGCGTGCCTGTGTTCGTGTTATCATTGATGTGACATCTTAAAGAGTCTATCACTATATTGTATTATTTTCTAATATTTAATTTGAAAAAAAAAATAAAATAAAAAATTAAAAAAAAAGAAATTGAGAAGAAATAAAGAAATTGAAAAATAAATAAATATAAAAAATTGGAAAATGTCACAATCGTAAAAAAATCACCATGAATACCAAAAAATAATAACATCTAAAAAATTGTGTTGTCTTGTCTGACGTAAAATTGGCGAAACAAAAATTATTAGGAATTTTTAGCTTCCCGTTCATCTTAGCCCCCAAAACAACAATAAACACCCGAATTAAACTCAACAAATTATCACAAAAAGGTAATAATGTCAATCACAATTTATTAGGTGACTACCTATTTGGGCCTTAAGGTCCTTTTTATTTAACCGAAATATGATTTATTGTTTATTTCCTATCACGATTGGGAGGAAGATATTGCCCAACCATACCCTTGTGGCTTTGCATAATTTCCTCCTTTCCCTCGTCCTCCATCCCATTTTATAACTGTAATTGTATAGAAAGTGATTGGCTGGCTGACTGTGTCCTTGAAAATAAATTTTGGAATGATTTTTTTTGTTTTTGCTTTCCTTATGCGCCATGTACGTTGTATGTATGCATGCGTGCGTTTGTGTGTATGTTTGTATACACGCAAAATGTTTTATGCTACAAAAAGAATTTGTTTTTACATTGAAATTCCAATACAAAAGTTTGCAAAAATATTTTTGTTTGCGGATTTTTGTTTTGTGGAGTGTGTGAAAATATTTTAGATATTTTTTTCATTTGTTATGGAACTGATATATGACTTACAATTTTTTTTTTTTTTGGTTTTGAAGTAGAACACCTCTATATATTTTTTGTAGATAGAGGGCATAAGTTCTATGTTTGGAAAACAACATCTAAAGGTCTCCTACAAATGAAATAACCTATTGATAACTACATACATTCTTTAGGACTTCTATTTATTGATATCATCAATACGGGCGAATACTTTTTTGATAAAGGACCTATTAAATATATAGATTGTTATTAATCCTAGGATGACTGGCATTTCAAACGGAGTATATTAGTCCACGTTTTGATATAGCCCCCATGAATTCGTTATCATGGGGATTTTTGAAATGTTTTTCAATCGAATGTTGGTCCGGGTGTCTCTTATATAACGGTACCATCATTATTCGGTATTTTTGGATGTTTTAGAAAAGTTTTCCAACAAAATCAGCTGTAATGTGGTATTTTGAATTCACTTTACTATTAGGTCTTCATTATTATTATCATATTCCCAACTCTTCATATAACGGGGTTACCCCCAATTTTTGTTATTTTGATGGTTTTGGGAACATGTTTCTACCTAAAAAGTTGTAATTTCTTATATTTTTACTTAAAATTATTCATATTGCCACAACTCAAAGATCATTTTGGGAATCCCGAATATAACGATACAACCCAAATTTCCACGTTTTGATATACTCCCACATTAAAATTCCCTTTTTTCTCATGAAAGGATTTATAATTTGAAATTCTGAACTCCCTCTGAATAAAAAACAAATTAAATAAGTCCCGTTTAACTAGAGTGTCTGTAATTTGGAACACTATATTTTCGAAGCACGAACGACCTACTATCACATAACACAATAACATAGTCCACTTACAAATGTCCCTATAGTCTTACCGAATTTTGAATACACGCCACGTGGAGGGTATGAAAGTATTTCTTGACAAGAATATTGCCCCTTTTATTAAATTACTAATTTCTGCAAGGGAGCTATGAATTATAGCCGGAAGATAGAAATTAATACAACAAAAATCACCGAAAATTTGGCCAACAACAAAATATTAACAACAATCACCACTATTGACCCCATCTAACATGTCTAGAGAGACAGCAATTGTTAGAAATTTAATTTTATTGGAAGAGGAATTCTACATAAATGCATCAAAATTTATTTTTTCCCATGACAATCATAAAAATTACTTTTTACTTTACTTCACCTGTATCGAGACAGATCATAAGCCGAAGTGTGCGTAGTTTTTTTTTTTTTTTTTTAATTTGAAAGTTTCTTCCGTCGAATTAGTGGCTTTCTCCTGATGCGTAAACCATAAGTTGGTTCGCTTTTATATGGCCTAGTCACCGTGGTCATTGCAGCTCAAAACGTCTGACTATGTCTGTGTATAGTGGTATAACTTGTGGTTCTTTGACGCCGATATTCACCGTCGACGCAGTTTAGACCGTAGACCTTTCCGAGAATTGTTCACTCAAACCCTCAATGCTTCAGATCCATACCACAAGTAGGGTAGTATAAGCCTCTTGTAGAGTGTGGGTTTGGATGTTGCGATAGATGGCCTTCATCCTAAATTGCTTACTCAGAACACAGCCTCATCTGTTGGGCAACACTATCCATCTACGAATTTCAAAACTGACGTTATTAATTATACCCTTCACCACACTGTGGTACAGGGTATTATGTCTTTGTGCATATGTTTGTAACAGGCAAAAGGAAACGAGATAGACACATGGTTCCTTTTGAGAATATGCATAGAATCACGTTCTAAGTCGATTTATGCATGTCCATGTTAAATTGTAAACAAAGTACAGGTCGCATTTATGATCCGAATTGGATGAAATTTGGCATAGGTCAATTCGGCCCAAGGACGAACCCTATTGAAATTGGGAAAAATCGGTTCAGATTTAGATATAGCTCCCATATATATATTTAACCGATTTAAAGTAAACGGTCCCTATATATCATTCGATTTGCACGACATTTGGTACAGCCTAATCATTTAGGTCTAGAATGATGTCTGCCAAGTTTCGTGAAAATCGGTCCAGATTTAGATATAGCTCCCATATATAGTTTCGTCCGATTTCATGTGAATGGTGCACCAACATCCCTATATATCCCTCGATTTGCACGAAATTTGGCATAACGTACTTAATTGAGCCTAGAATGATGTCTGCCAAGTTTCATGAAGATTGGTCCTGATTTAGATATAGCTCCCATATATAGTTTCGTCCGATTTTATGTAAATGGTGGCCCAAAGTCCCTATACATCTTTCGATTTGCCCGAAATTTGGCATAACGTATTGTATTAAGCCTAGAGTGATGTCTGCCAAGTTTCGAGAAAATCGGTCCAGATTTAGATACAGCTCCCATATATAGATTCGTCCGATTTCATGTAAATAGTGCAACAAAGTCCCTATATATCTTTCGATTTGCACAAAATTTTGCATAACGTACTGAATTGAGCCTAGAATGATGTCTACCAAGTTTCGTGAAAATCGGTCCAGATTTAGATATGGCTCCTATGTATAGTTTCGTTCGATTTCATGTAAATGGTGCACCAAAGTCCATATATATCATTCGATTTGCACGAAATTTGGCAAACCGTACTTTATTGAGCCTAGATTGATGTCTGCCTTGTTTCGTGAAAATCGGTCCAGATTTAGATATAGCTCCCTTTTATTATAGATTGATTTTAAGTAATTGACGCACCAAGGAACCAATAGGAACAAAACGTTCTGAAATTAGTATAACCTAACCTGTGACAAGTTTTTTTGAAATCGCTTAATATTTAGAAAGAGCTTCCACATATATTTTCGCCCGATTTCAAGTAAATTGGACATCAAACTCCTCATGTTAGTCAGATTGACATCAAGTGTTGCACAACGTACAAAATTGAGCATAGAATTACGTAGTTGCGTTTTCCAGAAGTACTGACATAGCCCAACGGATGACCTATTTATATTTGTTTGAAGTCGATTTACATACTTTATGGATAGATCTAAATATCACATATTTTATTTTATCCAATTTCATGTTAATAGTCTTGTTTAATATTCTCATAGTGGTGAAGGGTATCATATAGTCGGCCCCGTCCGACTTTACTACTTTCCTTACTGGTTTTATTTATGACGGTACCGAGATATCTTTGACTTCCTCAAAACTGTAGTTTCCTAAATTTTTTCAAGGGTGGCTGTTACCGCTTGCAATGTTCGACCCATTATGTTGATGTCATAGCCTGGCGAACTGTAGTAACCGGCAAACTATCAAGAAAGCCCTTTTATTTCTAAAATAATATGACCTTTTTTGCAAAAAGCAGGTTGTTAAAAATGTCACACTCCGCTGAAAAAAATATACTGATGATAAACATGTCAAAGAATTGTTGCGGGTTAGGGTTTTATAATGGCCAGCACAATCATCAGATGTTCAACCTATAGAAAATTTTTTGGAGTATCTAGATACCAACATAAAAAAGTTTCACAAACAAACATGACCTCTTCCCAAAGGTTCAGGATGCGAGGATCCATTCGAGCATTTTATTGATTCAATGTCTTGTAGGTATACTGTCATAATCAAAAATAATGCCCAAGTTGGTGATTACTAGCAAAATCGAAAGAAATAAATTGGCGTTAATGCACCATTTATACAAAATCTGACGAAAATATGTGTGGGAGCTATGTCTAAATCTGAACCGATTTTCACGAAACTTAACACACATCACTCTAAACTCAATTCAGTACGCTATGCAAAATTTCGTGAAAAAAACACTTTGTTGTACTACAATAGTGTTGTAGTTTCAGAAAAACTTCAAGTCAAAAGGACGTAACTGACATAAAACCTTTAAAAACCAAAAAAAATTAAATATTTTTCAAAAAAATAAATACGGTTCTATATGAAAAAATTTCGAGCAATGCTGCATTTTTATAGATTTTATAACGTTTTTGCTTCTCCTGTAAAATTAGTAAAAGTGTAGTTACGTTCTTTTGCATTTATGATGACAATATATTTTTGATCAGAATAAAATTCTATGACGATTTAGTTAGGTCCATATCAAATCACGGTGGAGTCCACAAAATTTAAGATAGAGCTTTGCAATTTTACCCTGGCATTTCCATTACTCTTAGAATATTTTTGGTATTGCAAATGGGATATATCGGACTAGGGTAGTTCCACTAATTCTAGGAATTTTGAATGCACACCACGTGGTGGAGGATAAAAAATGTTCGTCTTAATCGAACAAAACTAATTTTTTTACTTGTTTTCTACAAAACCTTATAATTCGACTATTTTTATTTAAAAATAATTATCGGTCTCAAAAATGAATTAAAATTAAAAACCAACGTTTTCTAATATACATATATGTATATTTTTATTATATAAAAATAAAACCACATAACTTTTTATATTCGAATAAAAAGCAGAAAAAAAAACGTAAAACTATTGTGCTAAAAACTACTACTACAGATTTTTTTGTTAGTACAATTCGCGCAATGTACATTAGTTATACTTAAAAAACGAAAAGAGGAAGAAGAAGAAGCACCTGCTGGAAACGAAAACACATAACAGATGGCAAAACAAAAATGTTTGCGTCTTCTTTTATCTTCGGTGGGTGGAAGGGGGGTGCGTTCTCTTGCCATTCTACCATGGATGGATGGCTGAGATATTCGTACATGAGGGAAGGCTTGTAAATATGGTTAAGTATATTTTTGTGTTACGTTAGGATCTGTCTAAGTTATACATTTGTATACGGCTAAGTGTCCGTGTGTATGTACAAATGAAAGGGTGTCAAAGTGTGGAAACCATTAACAGCAGAATTTGCTTGCTTTCTTCTCATGTTTTCATGTCTGTCGGTCTTGTTCTGTTTATTTGTGCTTTGGTATCCTTTCTTATTATCCTTTCACTTTCGTTGTTTGTTGGCGTTGTTATTATTGTTGTTGTTGTTTCTCTAGGTCTAGAAAACATTAAAGGATGTAATGTTGAAGGCATAAATTTGCCTTCGTATTGTTTGTGCGTGAGCTCCTCTTATAACAGAATAGCGAGTGTAAGTGTGCAGGCCTGTTTGTATGTTTTTTTTCTTAAGTATGAAAACATACGTTGTTTTTCCCCTTTTTTAAATACATTTATTTCACAAACCTACTGCTCGACATTGAGACAAAGTGTAGTTTTTTTCTTTAAAAAATTTAAATTTGAAATGGTTTTTAAATATATTCAACATCGCCCACAAATAGATTTTGTAATCCAATATTTGCCATTAACCGACCATTACAAGGCGTGGATTTTTTAAAGAATATTTTCTCCAACCTCAGCACAAGGCGTGGATTTTTTAAAGAATATTCTTTCAAGGATTACCACAAAGCGTTGATTTTTTAAAGAATATTTTTCAAGGATTATTACAAGGCGTGGATTTTTTAAAGGATATGTTTTTCAAGGACTACCAGAAGGGGTGGATTTTTAAAAGAATATTTTTTCACGGATTACCACACAAGGCGTGGATTTTTTATAGCATATTTTTCAAAGGTTTACCACAAGTCGTGGATTTTTTAAAGAATATTTTTTCAAGAGTCATTACACAAGGCGTGGATTTTTTATACAAAATTTTTTCAAGGATTACCACAAGGCGTGGATTTTTTATAGAATATTTTTTCAAGGATTACCACAAGGGGTGGATTTTTTATAGAATATTTTTTCAAGGATTGCCACAAGGCGTGGATTTTTTATAGAATATTTTTTAAGGACTTGATTTAGGTTTGACGAAACTTTGGATTAAATTTGCAGCTCCTTTCGAAAGTTTTACTAGGCACCAACCAGCTTAACAGTTAAAGAAATAATAGCCGGACATACATAGCAGATTAAGGGGGCTGTTTCGGGATTTTTTCTGTACAATGTTACACAATTTGGTTTTGATTATGAATTTGTCCTCCGTTATAACTGTTGTTAGCCATATTGGGGGAATATTTGTATTTTTTCCCTTGAATGAACCCATCAATTCGAGATTTCCTTTTCGTTTTGTGTGTGTCCTTTTTTTGGCTACAGAACTTCCCCCAAAAATATAAATGGAAATAGCTGCCGTTAAATCCAAGAAATAAAAAACTGTTGCTGTGTTGTTGTCTTCATAAGCTGTACATCCGTATTATCATCATTCACCTACAACCCAACCAAATAACAACAACAACATTCCACCTATGCTGATGTATGATAATGTCTTACGACCCTTATTCCGACCTACTTGCTATACATTTTCTTTACTTTCGTCTTCGTCTTGTTTTACCTTTTGCCATAGATGTGGGGGGGGGGGGTTTATTTTTCCTCTTCTTGGGGAGAAATGTTTTTAACTCTTGTATTTTTTATTTTTTTACTTTAATTATCATTGAGTCATATATAATAGGAGGACTCATGTGTGTGTGATAGTTACCTCTGTATGTGGGATACCAAGGGCTCTTCTAATTCACAAGGTAGAAAGAAAAACATTTCTATGCAAAACCCACTCTTTGGAAAGCCGGGTAGGCTGGCATGCAGCCTATTCGTTAATTTCTTATTTTCAACATTCTTGACGGTTTCCGTGTTACTTTCCTTCTGTGAATGGGAAACATAATTTTCTGTTTTGGTTTTTTGAAGAGGGGTCCTTCTTGGGTTTTCTTTTATTTTTGTAAAAAAAATCATATTAGGGTGGGTCAAGGTATATTTAAATTAATTATTTAGAAATAAATATTTATTTTTGCTAAATTAGAAAATAATTGATTTTTTAAGAAATCTCACGGTCGAAATTTAAAAGCAAAAAAAAAAAAAAAAATAATAAACAAATTGTGTATTTAACACCAGAAGGAACCCACAATGAATAATGAAGCTTTATAATTAACCAGGAATCTAATATGCCAAATTATCGCGACTTCGATGATGAACATTCGGTTAAATTTTGATAATACTCAAAATGGAGCGGTTATGAAGAAACATCGACTATTGTCGAAAATTGTCTCGATACCTTTATTTGGAGCCTATATCAAGAAAGGAATCTATTTTGAAAATGCCAGCAGACAATATTGTAAAACCCTCAAAATTCCGAAAATGAGGCCAGATGTTATATGGCAGCTGTACCAATACAGAAAATTTTCTGAAAAAGTGTGATTTACCTTTCAATGTCCCGGAATGCAAAATTGTTTCCATTTGGATGAGAAAATGCTCTTAAATCCTTCAAAAAACTGGCAAAGGGTCTTTATCCTTATATGGGGGATGCACCAAAACATGGATTGCAATTATATCGGAGGAAAAATGCAGCTAAAGTCCTCAAAATACCGAAAATCGGTCGGTACCGTAATGTGGACGTCGATGTGGACAAATTTTGGTGACTACCCGGAAACTTGGGTCAATATTGATAATTTTTGGTAGAGAGATTTTCTACCAACTGACAATCCAAGTTATGAAGTTATAGCCAATTTGACTGAAACACGTTCCCAAACTTCCCATAAAACCGAACCAGAACATGGCTGTATTTTTATAATTTTTCAATGTGAATCCCAAATAGAAAATTGCCTCATTAGCCATAAGGATGAGGGTATAAACATATTGGAAATTTTTTCGGATCGCAATCTAGAAATTGGTGTTGGAACGAGTGAACACCTAAAACCGAACGGCTGATCATCGATAAAATCGTTTCCTTGCCGATTAGGCACTTAAAATTCACGAAAAGCTATCCGGAATATCGCCAAAAAACCATCTTGATTTATGTGGCCCTCGAAAATACCGAAAATATGTTGTTGAGCATCAACGCGTGTCTGTCTAGTGTGTTTCTGATCTGCTGTGGTCGTTGGATCTAACTTATTCGATTTGGAGTAACAGCTATCGTATAAGATCTTCGGTGAAGATATTTCCTAGTTATTGGCTAAAAATATGAAATTTTCGAAAAAATAATTTTAAGCTCATTTCCCAGCCAGTTGGAACTTGACGAAATTTGATATCGTGAATGGGTGGGGTCCCTTAACGATAAGTTCTACGCCAACAGTCCAACGAGTGTACATTAAATTTTGTCATTCCGTTTGCAACAATCCGAAATATTCACTGTATATCCCATAAAGTATAACTATTTCTGATCAGAAATAATATTTATATCGAGTTAGCAATGTTCTTCTTTCTGTAGAAATCAGAGCTCCCAATTCTCAGCTGTAATTTAGTTTCTTCCTACATAAATATGTCAATATTGACTCGAATTTCAAAACCTCATACAACAGTACTCCTTACTATTATTATTTCCTACCAATAACATACCATGGAAAAATAACACATCTAATCTGAAAACACCGTATTGAGAACTCTAAATTATAATTTATAACCACTATCGTTGGAAATTACTTCAAAGATCTTAAAAAAAACATCCAAATTCGATCTATACCGTTTTACAAATATTATTCTCCATCAGCCATCAGCCCTGATGCCAACTGTTCAAGCTGATACTATTGACAAGAAAGAATGCACGATTGTTGTATCCCACATTTTTATTTTCCTCTCTTTCTCCTCTTGCGAAAAAAATCATCTTTTATGTCTGAAATGTAAATTAAGTTGAAAAAATAACACTACGAAATTTAATGTACATTAAACTACAATTCATCCTCTTAGGAATCAACAACAACAACACTGAGGGACGACGATGCCGTACATAATCCGGAAGTAGTTATAAGAGTAAAAGCATCAGCATACTTCGTTTCACTAAGAATATTTTAATTAGCAATTAATGGAAGCTTTCAATTCACAACGTATTCGAATTAATTGGAACAGAAAGAAAGAGAATTATATAAATATATGTAATATGAAAATATGTTTATATATATATGTATATATTATATATATATGTGTATTGAATGTACATTTGAAGTGCTATACAAATGATTTATTGCCACTTCACTGAAGATTGGAACATACAAAAATAATGAAATTGTTATTCTTCTACAGCTTTTTTTGTGATTGTATCATTTTTGGTAGACATATGGAAGATGTCATCATAAATATCAATAAAAACATAAATGCTGGTCAATGTCAATTATATTTGGATTTACTGAAATCGAATATATGTTGTGGATACACAATTGTAACAAATATATATTTCTTCGATATTATACATGTAGTTTTTGTTAAGAAAATTGAAGTATGTTCAATCAGACACGAGCAAATCTTAAATCTTTAAAAACGTATTAAAGAAAACGCTACTATAAAATACCAAACAAATCATAATTTTTAAAGGATATTGGACAGTATTATTTAGCTTCTTATGAAACTAGTTGCTTGTGAATACTCTCTAGGTTTATACCACCTAATAAAGTACCTATTTTTTATTGATCATTATATCGTCTGCCTTTTAAAAAATAAGAAGAGAGTTCGCAATATTTAAGCTTTTGAACCACACATTTTTTTCGTGACCATAGAACTATGATTTAAATCAACTATCCCAAATAGGATATGAACAAAATTTGACGGTGATCTTTGCATTCGGGAGATACAGTATACTCTTACTGAAAAATAAAAGTCCAATATATAGAAAACCAAATGCAATATCGAGGAAAAAACTCTATAAAGTATTCCAGAACCAAAAATAATTCGAGGATGCAGTTTGTACAATGCAAATGGGAAGTGATTTCAGGAAACCCCCATTCTCGATTTAAATTTTTATTTTACATTTTTATGATTTTCAAATGGTCGTGCATTAAATTGAAGACTTGTAACTTTGTATATAAGCGCTGAAAGACTTAATGGACAGGAACATAAATTTAAGTTTGTTGTTGTTGTTTTGTAGTTGCTTTTGGCAACACTGTGCGACACGAAAACTATTCAGGGGTTCTAATGTACCAATTCTGCTTAGTTGGAGGCCCTGGAACACAAAAATACCTTTGGTCACTTTCTGGGTCACTTCAAAAATTTATTTTATAACGGTAAATGTAGAGAAAAACGTGGTCTTATATATTTTCAATTTGAAACGCGAATAACTTATTTACTTTATAACAGATTTATATTATTTTTTTCCTTTCGAAGAGTAGAATTTTTTCCTTTCTAACAAGTTATATATTGGGTAAATCGGTTGAGGATTGGCTGAGTTACAGCGATTGACATGTGAAAAAATGTGCATAAAAAGACAAAATGTATTTTTCTTCGTTCTGTACGATGAAATTATGATATCAAGCCGTATACGTTTTATTATATTACGGCGAAGAAAACTAAAAATAAGCTTTCGAAAATGAGAAAAATCAAAAAAAAAAAATCGGTTAAAAAATTGATGAAATTTTTGTATTGATTCTGTGCATATTCTCTAAAGGAACTATGGGTCTATCTTGTTTTCTCGTTTCCATACTATGTTTGTAACAGGCAAAAGGAAACGAGATAGGCCCATAGTTCTTTTAGAGAATATGCATAGAAACAATACACGGTTTTTAGAGTTCTGACTGGGTGAAAAATTCTTCTACTGAAAATGATCAATAGTCGTCCCCCTTTTTGGGATGCACGCAATGTTCCTACTAAAAATTCTCAATATTGAGTTCATGCTTTGAGTTAGCCCTTATACATCCCAAATTTCGGTTTACGTTTTGGTATAGCTACTTTATAACGTCAATGTCCCCTTTCCGGTATTTTCAAGGCTTTAGCCGCATTTACCCTCCGATGTGACGGTAATTTGGTTTGGTTTGATTTATAAAGGTTTCTTGAAGACTGACATACAGAAAATAAATAGTATAGGTCCATGTTTTGACATAGCCTTATATAAGGGTAACGCCTAATTGTTTGTATTTTGATAGTTTTAGCTGCATCGATATAATAATTTGGTATTCCAGCACATTGAAGGCTAAAACATATTTTTACAGAAATTTGTCTATAAAGGTCCCATTCCATTTTCGAATTTATTGCTAGGTTTTAGCAGTATTTTCTCCTCGAATTTTAAAAAAAGGTTCCTGTCTTGACATATACCGAGACAATTTTATTTTTAGACAAATTTCGGTATATGTCGATGTTTCCTCATAAACACCTCATAAACACCTCATTATACCCTTCACCACACTGTGGTACAGGGTATTATGTCTTTGTGCATATGTTTGTAACAGGCAAAAGGAAACGAGATAGACACATGGTTCCTTTTGAGAATATGCATAGAATCACTTCTTAAGTCGATTTATGCATGTCCGTCCGTCCGTCCGTCCGTCCGTCCATGTATTTTTGTGAACAAAGTACAGGTCGCATTTATGATCCGATTTGAATGAAATTTGGCATAGGTCACTTATTCGGCCCAACAACGAACCCTATTGAAATTGGGAAAAATCGGTTCAGATTTAGATATAGCTCCCATATATATATTTAACCGATTTAATGTAAACGGTCCCTATATATCCTTCTATTTGCGCGAAATTTGGTACAGCCTAATCATTTAGGTCTAGAATGATGCCTGCCAAATTTCGTGAAAATCGGTCCAGATTTAGATATAGCTCCCATATATAGTTTCGTCCGATTTCATGTAAATGGTGCACCAAAGTCCATATATCTTTCGATTTGCACGAAATTTGGCATAACGTACTGAATTAAGCCTAGAGTGATGTCTGCCAAGTTTCAAGAAAAAGATTTAGATATAGCTCCCATATATAGTTTTGACCGATTTCATGTAAATGGTGCCCCAAAGTCCCTATATATCTTTCGATTTGCACGAAATTTGGCATAACGTACTGAATTGAGCCTAGAATGATGCCTGCCAAGTTTCGTGAAAATCGGTCCAGATTTAGATATAGCTCCCATATATAGTTTCGTCCGATTTCATGTAAATGGTGCCCCAAAGTCCCTATATATCCTTCGATTTGCACGAAATTTGGCATAACGTACTGAATTGAGCCTAGAGTGATGTCTGCCTTATAGATTGATTTTAAGTAATTTACGCACCTGTGACAAGTGTGTTTGAAATCGCTTAATATTTGGATAGAGCTTCCATATATATTTTCGCCCGATTTCAAGTAAATTGGGCATCAAACTCCTCATGTTAGTCAGATTGACATCTAATTTTGCACAACGTACAAAATTGAGCATAGAATTACGTAGTTGCGTTTTCTAGAAGTACAGGCATAGCCCAACGGATGACCTATTTATATTTGTTTGAAGTCGATTTACATTCTTTATGGACAGATCTAGGTAGATTCACATTTAGATAAATATAACATATTATATTTCATCCAATTTCATGTTAATAGTCCTGTTTAATATACCCATAGTGGTGAAGGGTATCATATAGTCGGCCCCGTTCGACTTTACTACTTTCCTTACTGGTTTTTGATATTATTGAGGTTTGGCCGAATTTTCCAATGGAAGAGGCTATTATTCAGCATATCGAATTCCTGGTTAGTGAAAAACTTAATTCCAGAAAATTTTTAATTAAGGTTAATTTTTTTTAAATAGCCCCTAACAAATATCCTGTTTATTTTCGGTATGTTGAAACTCCTACCCCAGTTTTCCAACCTGCGAACCTAAACAACCTACTACCACATAATGCAATAACATAGACCACACATAAAGGTCCTGAACGATTTATGAAATTTATTCTCATACATCAAAAAAAAATCTTGGTCAACTAATTTCGCCGCTATGATAAATGTTGATTCAATTTCACTATTGGGTCAAAAATATTTTTTCATTGATAAAATATTTAATTTTTCCAATACTTAGGCATGGATTCTTTTTAAATAGGCGTGGATTTTATAAATATTTTTTAAGGTCATTAATAGGCGTGGATTTTTTGAATATTTTTAGGATCTTTAATAGGCGTGGATTTTTTAAAATATTTTTTCTACACGACTCAAAATCGAGTGGTGGATTTTTTAAAATATTTTTTAAGGTCATTTATAGGCGTGGATTTTTTAAATATTTTTAGTATCTTTAATAGGCGTGGATTTTTTAAATATTTTTAGTATCTTTAATAGGCGTGGATTTTTTAAATATTTTTAGTATCTTTAATAGGCGTGGATTTTTTAAAATATTTTTTTTAAGAGTATTAATAGGGGTGGATTTTTTAAAATATTTTTTCAGGGTCTATCGTTAGGGGTGGATTTTTTAAAATATTTTTTTAGGATCATTAATAGGCGTGGACTTTTAAAACATATTTTTCTTAGAATCATCCATAGGCGTGGCTTTTTAAAAATATATTTTTAGGATTCTTTAAAATTATTTTTCTTAGATCAGAATGCAAGAAAAAAAACAAAATAATGGGGGTACTTTTATATTCCTACTAGCATACACCCGCTACTTCGTTAGCGGATCTTTCCAAAACCACATAACATTTTATAGTTAAAATAAACATTAATTTAGATACACAATATATGCATTTCTATGTATGGATTTATGCATTCCTAAGTATGTACTATATAAATCAATAATGATTTATCCTATATATTATTTTGTTTAAGAAAATTTCAGATCTTAATCAAGATTTCTTCCAAACATATGTTTAAGAAGCTTTGATGTAAGTGTAAATTGAGTACAACTTACTAATGTGTATATTTTCTGAAAGTGAAGTAATTTTTCGATCATCCCGATAGACCAATGCAAATAGTACCATAATAGGTTTTTTGAAACTTTTGTGTTCATTTCCGTAGTAACTAATGGTAAAATATGTAGTGCGATTTAGTACTTGTATACTTCCACAGTACATCATTTATTATAATTTCATAGACATATTGGCTTTAACAAAGTTCTGCCTTTATAGGGAAGATTTCCATTAAAAGTTGTTGACATTTATTATTTCTGGTGCGATGCGTGTTACAAAATCCTCATTGGAAAAAATTACCGGTATATCAACCACATAAAAACCCCGCACATTATTCATTACATCGAACCTCACTGGAGAGTATTTCCAATGGGATTGGTAACATCATTGCTAATAAATATCAGTAATGTTATGCTAGATGTTTTAGAAACATTTGCCTTTAAAAGTGGCAATAATTTAGTACTTGTGGTTTTCTGTGGCATATTTGCATAGTTTCAGTTATTTGTATATGGAGTCCCGTCTGTCACCTCATCGGAAATTTAACCACAATTTACAATATTATTCGCTTTGGTATGTACCATGAGGGGCTGGAAACTATATTTCATGTAACTATTAGTAAATATTTTAGTATACATTTTCGCTAATATTTATACTACATTTTTAGTACAAAGTATGTTTAGTACATTTAAGGGAACCCCCCCCCCCCCATTCTCGATATTAATTTTTCAAGATTTTCAATGGGCTGGTATATCAATACCAATGCTTGTTCAGGTTTGTAACTTTGCACATATATAATTGCAGATTTAAAAGAGAAGAAAAATAATTTACCAAAAAATTTTGTTATTGTTTTGTTGTTGTTTTTTGTAATTAAAGAAAAGTCCTTATTTTTGATGGCGGGCATGATAACTCCTCACTGGAACATCGGAATCCGAAAATTCCAACGGTGTTAGGAAGAGTACATGTCTGGCTCTCGTATGAACTAGGATTATAGACTTCGCTCTAAAATTAACAAAATGGTGGACCTTTGAAAAAATATTTTTGGAAAATCGCCGATTTTTTACCAAAAACCAAGTTAAAAAATAAGGAAGATCTTCACCGATTGGCTTTATCCTAGTTCATACGAGGGCTATACACTCCCAGAGAAACGTTGCAAACCGTTGGAACCGATTGGATTATTAGTTTTTGAGTTATCGTGCCCGCCATTCGCAAAAAAATGTTTAGAGAAAAACTCGTTTAAAGTTGGAGAAGCCCTTCAGCCGTCACTTGATGCTGACACAATAAATCGGATATATCTTCAAGAGTTCTTGAGATTTTCACTTGAAATTTTGTAGGGACATTCTTTAATTAGTGTATTTTCGAATTATATCAACAAAAATTTTGACCCCGAGAATGGGGGGTCCCCTTAAGTCAAAAATATTATTACATTTAATTTGTCACAACTACATATAAATACAAAATGCGGAAAGCATAGTTTTTCGTAGAAAAAGCTTTGTAATAAATTTCTGAATTCTATCTCCGTCCGTACTGTTATACCGTACCTTTTAGAACATATTTCTGCAAAATATTTATGTTGCTGCACAGAAATTGGCCGAGAAAGACTCGGGTCGTTTCGGAGCGTAGACCTCCCTATCGTGGAAACGAAATATTTATATAGAAATATTTGCTATCATAGTTCCAGACAACTTTTTATTCTTATCCGTTGTACCGTACATATTATTTAGTTCAAAAAATGTCAAACATTTGTAGATCAGTTAGTCACTTATAACGCAATTATATATAGAATCTTTAAATATAAATTATGCAATGTCAATTTCTTTCCAATTAACTTGCTGATGGCATTGAGTAATTGTACTTTTATTTTAAAAGCCACATACACGAATTCCAAATGCTGGCGCTTCTAAACGCTCAATTCCTATTTTAATATATATATGTAGTAGTTTCCGTGCCTTTTAAAATCCATTTAATGAAAAAAAAAAATGATCAATGCACTATTTTGTTTGCGTACAAAACTACAAATATTTAGTATATTTATATTTCTTAACATTCACTGTGGTAAAATGTTTAGCACTAATTTCCAAAAATGTTTATGCATATCATTCTATTTGAAATATTTAAGCTACATACCAAGTTTCAGGTTTCAATCTATACGGTTTCCAGTATAATTAAATATTTAGTATCAACTTCAAGAATATTGTACAGCATAGCCTTTGTAATAGTGAAATCTACAACGTTTCCGATTTCTATGTCAACCGATTCAATTTTAATCTTTATTTAGTCATTTTTATTACCACTTTAGTACTAATTTCCACAAAAAAGCTATATAAAGCTATATAAGAAGTTTCATATTTCTAACTCTATCAGTTCTATTGTAATATTATATTACAATACTAAGTTTTTAGTACATTTTGTACTAATTTTCCAAAAATATTTTTGCTTATCAGCTTAAGCTACATATCAAGTTCCAAATATATATGCCTACCTGTTCCATTATAATATAATATTTAGTACTTTTTAGTACCTTTAGAACTAATTCCCAAAATGTTTCCACACATTCCCCTTCACATATAATTGACAAAGCTGCATACCAAATTCCAGAGTTCTACATTCAACTGTTCCGGAGCAATACAGATTGTTGTACTTTTAGTACCATTTTAGAACTAATTTCCAAACAATATTTTTGGTACAACATTATTTCTGTAATAGCTAAGCTTCGTACCAAGTTTCACATAATTTCCAAAAAAGAATTTTTGCACATAATTCTATTTGAAATAGCATAACCTACATACGAAGTTTCTGATACGTATATCTACCGATTCCATTCAAATAATATATTTATTCCATTCAAATATAATATTTTTAGCACCTCTTAGTACTAAATTCCAAAATTTTTTCACACATACCACTTCGCTCGACATAGACAAAGCTAGGTGCTAAATTTCAAATTTCTACTTCGAACCATTCCGTCGTAAATCTGTGTTTAGTACTTTTTAGTACGAAATTTCCAAAAACCCCGCCTTATCACACGCCTCCGCACCAAACCCGACCTCCATGCCAAATTTCAAGTTTCTAGCTTTAGCCGTTTCTTCTGGGCGTTGATGATCATTCAGTCACTTATAACGCAACTCTTTTATATATATAGATAATAATTCCTATAATAATCCAAAATATAAAGTTACAATAAATTCAATTCAAATTCATAAAAAGAGGACCCCTATTAACATAGTTTCTCATAAGCCTAAATTAGAAAATGTTTTTTCTTTTAGATTTTCTAGCAGTATTGTCGTTGAAAATTAGGTTCTAAATTGTTTTTATTCTTGACTATAACATATTTTTTTCTTTTGTTTATATTTTAAATACCTTTTTTAATTTATTCCAATTTTTATCTACTTTTAGTATCGACAAATTAAATTAATAAACAATTTTCCTTTCAATTACTTTTTTTTCTTTTTGCAGATAATTCGAAAACTGTGCTGATAAGCATGCAGTTGACATAAACAACAACAACAACGGCGCGGACAATTTATCCACATCACAATTAATTTGCAAATGAATAAATTACAATTTTAATAAAAAAATAAAAACAAAAAAGTAAAAAAAAAAAATAATAAAGTGCATAGTGGCAGTGTGTTTCTGTGTGGTAGTTCAGTGTAATATAAATACTATAAAAAAATAATTATTTAAAAAAATAATTATTTATTTATTTAATAGAAAAAAAATATTGAAAGTAAAAAAAGAATATGACAAAGTTTAACAACATATCAATACAACCGCCAAGCTAATACCAATAAAAATTAATTACAAATATTATAATAGAAAAAATAATAATCCCTAAAACCGACAAAATAAAAAAATAATAATTACAATTTGTAAATAGATTTTTTTTTTTAAATAAGCAAACAAGTGAACAAAAATCCGCAAATTCAATTATGTTTATTAATTACAACAATTATGGTTCTTCTTTATTCTGAAAATTAAACAAAAAAAGTAAGTGAGTAGTTTTAGAAATTATTTTCAATTAAAAAGTAACAAAACAAAAATATCCAAAAAATTATTTATTAAAAAGAAATAAATAAATTATAAAATAAATACAACAATAAATCTTGTTACACATATCCATACATCCATAGCCATCGTTTTGAAATTGTGTTTACATTCAGTGTGTGTGTATTTGTATCAGTGAGTGTGTCTTTGTTTATAGTTTTTTTTGCATTCATAAATCACAATTGGCATATTTTCAAAAAAATAAAACAACAACAACAAAAAATCAATTTAAAAATAATAAACAAATTTCCATTCATTTATCTTTCGATTTGGCCAATAATGGTTCTCAAAATGTGCAACAAACAAAAATTTGCAATAATTACCTGTTAAAAGTAAACAAACAAATAAATAAATCTTGTCATCATTATTTCCATTAAAAATTACATTTTGTCTCTCCTCTCTTCACAACAACAAAAATAGATCAATAAAAAAGGATTAAGCTAAACTACCTTCACCGCCACCACACCTATCTCTCTTCTCCAATGTAAATCTCAATACAATACAAATATACTTCCTATTTGAAATCAAGCAATAATAGAAAAATCTAATTGAAAGAAATTACAACAGCATCATCAAATCTACAAATGAACAACAACAAATTACAGTTCTATTAAATTTCAACGTTAATTGTTTTACATTTTTTCGGAACGTATTCAACTCGGTACAACAATAGCATCATCACATTACAACAGCAGCAACAGCAGAAATAACAACAACACTAGTAGCAGCAACAACAACAATTACAAATTAATAATAAACAACAAGCAACTAATAAAAAAAGTTTTATTACAAATTAAGGTGAGTAAAGGCCGAAGTACAATAACAATTTTATTGGATTTTTTTGAAAACTTACAGACGTGGATTTTTTTTGAAAATATTTTTTAAAGGCCATCGATAGACGTAGATTTAAAAAAATTAAATACCAACACCAATAGGCGTGGATTTTTTAAAGAATATTTTTTCAAGGGTCATAACAAAAGGCGTGGATTTTTTAAAGAATATTTTTTAAGGGTCAGAACACGGCGTGGATTTTTTAAAGAATATTTTTAGGGCCAATATCAATAGGCGTGGATTTTTTAAAAAATATTTTTAGGATCATAACACAAGGCGTGGATTTTTTAAAAAATATTTTTAGGATCATAACACAAGGCGTGGATTTTTTAAAGAATATTTTTAGGGCCAATATCAATAGGCGTGGATTTTTTAAAGAATATTTTTTAAGGCCATCAATAGGCGTGGATTTTTTAAAGAATATTTTTTAAGGCCATCAATAGGCGTGGATTTTTTAAAGAATATTTTTTAAGGCCATCAATAGGCGTGGATTTTTTAAAGAATATTTTTTAAGGCCATCAATAGGCGTGGATTTTTTAAAGAATATTTTTTAAGGCCATCAATAGGCGTGGATTTTTTAAAGAATATTTTTTAAGGCCATCAATAGGCGTGGATTTTTTAAAGAATATTTTTTAAGGCCATCAATAGGCGTGGATTTTTTAAAGAATATTTTTTAAGGCCATCAATAGGCGTGGATTTTTTAAAGCCATCAATAGGCGTGGATTTTTTAAGGCCATCAATAGGCGTGGATTTTTTAAAGAATATTTTTTAAGGCCATCAATAGGCGTGGATTTTTTAAAGAATATTTTTTAAGGCCATCAATAGGCGTGGATTTTTTAAAGAATATTTTTTAAGGCCATCAATAGGCGTGGATTTTTTAAAGAATATTTTTTAAGGCCATCAATAGGCGTGGATTTTTTAAAGAATATTTTTTAAGGCCATCAATAGGCGTGGATTGTTTAAAGAAGATTTTTCAAGGGCCATCAATAGGCGTGGAGTTTTTAAAGAATATTTTTTAAGGCCATCAATAGGCGTGGATTTTTTAAAGAATATTTTTTAAGGCCATCAATAGGCGTGGATTTTTTAAAGCCATCAATAGGCGTGGATTTTTTAAGGCCATCAATAGGCGTGGATTTTTTAAAGAATATTTTTTAAGGCCATCAATAGGCGTGGATTTTTTAAAGAATATTTTTTAAGGCCATCAATAGGCGTGGATTTTTTAAAGAATATTTTTTAAGGCCATCAATAGGCGTGGATTTTTTAAAGAATATTTTTTAAGGCCATCAATAGGCGTGGATTTTTTAAAGAATATTTTTTAAGGCCATCAATAGGCGTGGATTTTTTTAAGAATATTTTTTAAGGCCATCAATAGGCGTGGATTTTTTAAAGAATATTTTTTAAGGCCATCAATAGGCGTGGATTTTTTAAAGAATATTTTTTAAGGCCATCAATAGGCGTGGATTTTTTAAAGAATATTTTTTAAGGCCATCAATAGGCGTGGATTTTTTAAAGAATATTTTTTAAGGCCATCAATAGGCGTGGATTTTTTAAAGAATATTTTTAAGGCCATCAATAGGCGTGGATTTTTTAAAGAATATTTTTTAAGGCCATCAATAGGCGTGGATTTTTTAAAGAATATTTTTTAAGGCCATCAATAGGCGTGGATTTTTTAAAGAATATTTTTTAAGGCCATCAATAGGCGTGGATTTTTTAAAGAATATTTTTTAAGGCCATCAATAGGCGTGGATTTTTTAAAGAATATTTTTTAAGGCCATCAATAGGCGTGGATTTTTTAAAGAATATTTTTTAAGGCCATCAATAGGCGTGGATTTTTTAAAGAATATTTTTTAAGGCCATCAATAGGCGTGGATTTTTTAAAGAATATTTTTTAAGGCCATCAATAGGCGTGGATTTTTTAAAGAATATTTTTTAAGGCCATCAATAGGCGTGGATTTTTTAAAGAATATTTTTTAAGGCCATCAATAGGCGTGGATTTTTTAAAGAATATTTTTTAAGGCCATCAATAGGCGTGGATTTTTTAAGGCCATCAATAGGCGTGGATTTTTTGAAGAATATTTTTTAAGGCCATCAATAGGCGTGGATTTTTTAAAGGCGTGGATTTTTTAAAATATTTTTTGCGCATAAAAAGCAACGAAAAACAAAACCAAAACCCTCTAATGTTGACGACTATATGCACTCAAGAAGTAGAAAGACGATATTATTGCCTTACAGAAAATGCGATGGAAAGGAGCAGGAGTAAGTAAATCATACGAGTGCGAACATGAAGAAGCATTCGACAACGGCATTTTAAGGCCATCAATAGGCGTGGATTTTTTAAAAATATTTTTTAAGGCCATCAATAGATTCAAGCATCTCGATATACACAAGGCCACTTTCTCGTGCGATATAACACAACACGGAAACTCGACGTCGAAAAGCTACAAACACAACAGGTAGCCAAGGCCTACTCTGCTCAACCTGCTGCTTGACGAAAGCAGCCCTTGTCCCGATAATAATATAGACAAAGACAGTTGCTGAGAATTGCCCACTCCCTACAAACTGCAGCAAAAGCAAACCTTGAGTACCAAAAACCACCATCAAGAAATCCGTGGTACGATCAGGAGTGTCGCAATGCTAGTGATATGAAAATCGCACCGTATAGGGCAACCCTGCGGACAGTAACAACACGTAATGCGATGGAGAACTATCGGGAGAAAAGAAGAGAGGAGAAACGTATTTTCAGAAAAATGAAGAAAGAGCAAGAAAAACGTGAGCGAGATGTACATGAGTCAGAATGAAGTCCGAAAATTCTACCAACGGGTAAAACACCAAACCGAAGGCTTTGGTGCAGGCACATCCTCTTGTAGAGATAAAGAAGGAAACCTGGTGACAGATACAGACAGCGTGCTGAGGATCTGGAAGGAGCATTTTGAAAAACTTCTGGTATAAAATAGTAGCGGTGAAGAGGATACCTCAGAACCAATAATAGATGACGGTATAGAATGTATATCACCTAGCCAAGATGAAGTCAGAATAGCAATCAATCGGCTGAAGAACAATAAAGCAGCAGGTGCCGATGGGTTACCAGCCGAACTATTCAAGACTGGTGGTCAGATGCTGGTAAGGAGCATGTACCAGCTGATTAGTACAATTTGGCTAGAAGAATGCATGCCCAATGATTGGAACATCAGCATCCTGTGTCCTGTGCACAAAAATGGAGACAAAACGATATGTGCCAACTATAGAGGAATACGTCTCCTTCCCATCGCATATAAAGTGCTATCCAGCGTACTGTGTGAACGACTGAAGCCAATGGTCAATGACATTATTGGACCATATTAATGTGCCTTCAGACCTGGCAAATCCACCATTGATCAGATTGTCACTCTGCGCCAAATCCTGAAAAAAAAAACCAACGAAAAACACATAGACACATTCCACCTATTCGTCGACTATAAAGCCGCTTTCGACATCCCTATCCGTTCAGAGGTGTATAAAGCCATGCCTGCGTTTGGCATTCCTGCAAAATTAATTCGGCTATGAAGGATAACTTCAACAGGCACAAGATCAGCAGTTAAAGCCGAAAAGGACCTCTCGGAGCCCTTTAATACCGAACGAGGATTCTGACAAGGTGATAGTTTGTCCTTTGACCTTTTTATCATCCTGCTGAAAAGGTCATATGGAGAGGCAAAAGTGAACAGAAATGGCACTCTGTATACCAAACAATACATATTACTCGCCTACGCCGATGACATCGACATAATTGGTCGAACATTGCGAGCGGTAATAGCCACTTTTGAAGAAATTGAGAAGGAGTCTGCCAAAGTGTGATAGGCAGTAAACGGCGAGAAGACCAAGCTGATGGTATCTACGCGCAAGACGTCCAGTAGACTCGGGCCAACTGTGGAACTTGAGAACTACAGCTTCGAGGTAGTCAAAGTTTTTATAAACCTTGGTACCGCCATAAATAAAACGAATGTCATCAATTTTGAAATTCGGAGAAGGATAGTCATGGCCAACCGGTGCTGCTATGGTCTAAGTAAGCAGTTTGGAAACAAGGCCACCTCCCGCCAGACCAAACTCACACTCTACAATACGCTGATATTACCCGTGCTGTTATATGAAACTGAAGCATGGGACAGATGAGGCAGCTCTTGGAATGTTTGAGAGAATAATTCTCCGAAAAATTTATTGGCCGATCTGCGTTGACGGTGAATATCGCCGTCGAGTGAACCATGAGTTGTACCAGGTATTCTCCGACATCAACATTGTTAGACGTAATGAGCTGCAGCGATTACGTTGGTTAGGTCATGTTGTGAGAATGGATGAAGATGCCCCAGCCCAAAAGGCATATAAAAGCGAATTAGCTGATGGCTCACGCAGAAGGGGAAGACCTGGAAATCTTTTCTAAGCGTGGATTTTTTAAAGAATATTTTTTGGAGGATTAACACAAGGCGTGGATTTTTTAAAGAATATTTTTTTTGAGGATTAACACAAGGCGTGGATTTTTTAAAGAATATTTTTTTGAGAATTAACACAAGGCGTGGTTTTTTTAAAGAATATTTTTTTGAGGATTAACACAAGGCGTGGATTTTTTAAAGAATATTTTTTTGAGGATTAACAAGGCGTGGATTTTTTAAAGAATATTTTTCAACAACCAAAACAAATCGTTGTTTTTTAAAGACTGCCAGATGCTTGGATTTTTAAGGATTATTTTATGTTATTTTTTGTTGCGTTACATACGTACATACTTTTGTAATTTCATTGAGTTATGTTGAAATCAGTTTTTCTTGGAAAAATGAAACTAAAACCACTTAACATTTTATTATACCGCCAATTGCAAAAGTCTAACAGCCATTCACTGGCAGTCTACGCTATTAGGGCTACAATAACACGAAGGAATGTTTGTATGAAATTGTTCTTCGTTCTGTGTATTTGTGCGTGACTTAAATGAAACACTGATTTTTATGCCTTAAGGGGACCCCCCCCCCATTTTCGGTGTCAAAAATTTTTTTGATTTAATTCGAATCTACTCTAATTCTATAATGTTCCTACAAAATTTCAAAAATTTCTCAAGAACTCTTGAAGATATAGCCGACACTCTTGAAGATATAGCCGACACGTTTCTCTGGGAGTGTGTAGCTCTCGTATGAACTAGGATAAAGCTAATCGGTGAAGATCTTCCTTATTTTTTAACTTAGTTTGTGGTAAAAAATAGGCGATTTTCCATAAAAATTTTTTCAAAGTTCCGCCATTTTGTTAATTGTTGTGCGAAGTCAATAATCCTAGTTCATACGAGAGCCAGACATGTCCTCTTTCTAAAACAGTTGGAATTTTCGGATTCCGATGTTCCAGTGAGGAGTTATCATGTCCGCCATCGAAAATATGGACTTTTCTTTGAACCCAAAAAACAACAACAAAACAACAACAACAAATTTTGGTAAATTATTTTTCTTCCTTTTTAAATCTTCAAATATATATGTGCCAAGATACAAACCTTAACAAGCATTGGTATTCATTTACCAGCCCATTTAAAATCTTAAAAATAAAAAATCGAGAAGTTAAATTGAATTTCTTATTTTATTGCAATGAATTCACAACTCATACACACATACAAACGCACAAATATTTCCATGAAAGTTCTAGTGCGTAAATGTTTTCTTCTTTCAGATTTCTCGTTAACTCGGTTAGCCTTTGTGATTGTTTGAAAGTTTCATTTTTATGTTCTTGTTTCAAACATTTTGCGGTTTTAATATAATTATGAAAATGTTTTAACAAGTCATTCATTGGAATCGATACAAAGTTGCTTTCCTTTGAGATTGATTCTTTAATTGCTTCTCCCCCACGTTTTTTTATACTTGGCGAACTACGCTTATTAAAAGTTTAATTTAATTGTTATAATTCCGAACGATTGGTTTTCCTATTGATATTTTTGTTGTTATCGCGTTAATGAGCTACGCAAGTGTTAAAAGTTTTGAAATCGTACAAGAAATCTCATTAAGTAGTGGATTAAAATAATGTTATAAAAGCTTTGAATTATACCTAAAGGTGCTGTGGTGCGTATGATTAGCGATTATTGAGTATACGCTATATGGGTACCAACATAGCAACATCGCAGACGAGCATTTCAATAATAATTTTTTCCTAGAGTCTAGCTCAATGGAGAATTTTTAACGAATAGTTTATTAAAGGATATAGTTTTTTTTCTCTTGTAACTATAAATGATGATGTCCTTCTTCCTTGGTTTGCCATTAAATACTCCTTTGTATGATAATGCCACTCAAAGTAATCGATTACCACCACACTTAAGGCTTTGCCGATATTGATGCTGATGATGCTTACGCTGGCAAACTTCTTACAACAACAACAATTTTTCCTTCAATATTCAAAGGATTCCCTAAACCACACAAAAGCGTACAAGGATGATGGATATCATCATGGGGTGGCAACATTTAAATTCATTATCCTGACACATGTTTCGCACAGCAGCAGCAGCTACCATTAAATGGATGGAAAATTTATTACACACAAAGAAGGTGGCTGATGATTATTTTTTATACCCCTAGGGGCAATAATTAATGATTAGGGAAAATGAGAAAGGAAAATAAAGGCATTTTTGCCTGCAGGACAAAGAAATATAATAATGTGAACATATAATACAATATGTGGATATTGTCTCTATCCTCTTAGATTGAGGTATCTTCTCTACAAGAACAAATTGAATATTATATTTATTTATCAAGGGGTTCATTATATAAATGTGTGTTTCGGTGAATTTCAAGCTCATGGAAGTTCTGCAAGTTATTACAGTACGACCATAATTACACCAATTAGAATATTGTAGGTACTTCTGTCGTTTGTCGTAGAAATCTTACTGAAGATTACAAGGTATATTAATGAGCAAAATAGTAATTAAAACCCACGCTTAAGGTTGTACCTGAAAAATATTTTTTAACAAAACGTCGCTTATGGCAGTCCTCGAAAAAATTTATTAAAAAATCCAACTACCATATGGTAGCCATTAAAAATATTTGTTTAAAAAAATCCACTCTAGCTGTAGTCCTTGATAAAATATTTTTGAAAAAATTCACACAAGTTTTGAAATACTACTTAAAAAATAAGCCCATACCTATGGTAAATCCATAGAAACTATTTTTTAAATCCACGTCTATGAAGAAGATCTTTAAAAATATTTAAAAAATCTTCGCCCATGGAAAGTCCTTAAAAATATTTTTAAACCAGTAAGGAAAGTTCAAAATTTGAACGGGGCCGACTATATGATACCCCTCACCACTTTGGGTATATACAAGATGAGCATCTCTTGTACAATATCCTTTAGCATCTTTGGAGAACCATTGAAATGGAATCGGACGAAATTAACTGCATGAAGTACATAGATATATGAACTAAATTAAAATAATCCATACACATACCAATCTGAAATTTATGAAAAATTTAATGTCAATCATCGAGCAAAATATGTAGAAGATCTACTAATAAAACAATATATTTGTTCGAGCTTGAGGTCTTTTTTATTTTTCAAGATCAATATTTCGCAATTGTTTTAAATTCCATCCTCAGGAAGATCTATATATAACTGGGCGTATTTGAGCAACCGTGGCATCCACCATTTGCTATGCTGCAACACAGTGCGCAAACCAAAATTTATATCAAATCGGAGAAAACTATATATGGAAGCTATATACAAATCTGAACAGATTTCAGCAAAACTTCGTATACATAAATTTGGTACTACTTCAGTACGCTGTTCAACATTTTGTGCCAATCGGCCTAAATTTTATTCTTTGGCGTTCCATTTACATAAAATAGGACGAAGATATATATGTGAGCTATATCTAAATCTGTACCGATTTTCTCAAAACTTCACACGTCATTCTAGACTCAGTTCAGTACACTATGCAAAATTTCGTGCAAATCGAAAGATATACAGGGACATGGTGTCCCATTTGTCTTAAATCGGACGAAAATATATATGGGAACTATATCTAAATCTGAAATGATTTTCACGAAACTTAGCACACACTATTCTGGACCTAATTCAATACACTATGCAAAATTTAGTGCAAATCGAAAGATATATAGGGAATTTCGTGCACAATTTACATAAAATCGGACGAAACTGTATACGGGAGCTATATCTAAATCTGTACCGATTTTCTCAAAACTTCACACGTCATTCTAGACTCAGTTCAGTACACTATGCAAAATTTCGTGCAAATCGAAAGATATACAGGGACTTTGGTGTACCATTTGTCTTAAATCGGACGAAAATATATATGGGAGCTATATCTAAATCTCAACCGATTTTCTCGAAACTTGACACACATCATTCTAGACACAATTCAGTATACTATGCAAAATTTAGTGCAAATCGAAAGATATATAGGGAATTTCGTGCACAATTTACATAAAATCGGACGAAACTATATATGGGAGCTATATCTAAATCTGATCCGATTTTCTTTAATTTGAATAGGATTCGTCCTTGGGCCAAATAAGTGGCTTGTGCCAAATTTCATCGAAATCGGATTATAATTACGACCTGTACTTTGTTTACAATTTAACGTCTACAGAAGGACAGACAGGCGGACGAACATGCAGAAATCGACTCAGAAAGTGATTCTATGCATATTCTCAAAAGGAACCATGTGTCTATCTCGTTTCCTTTTGACGGTTACAAACATATGCACAAATACATAATATCCTGTATAAAAATCTACGGCCCTTCAAAAATATTTTTAACAAATCCACGCCTATGGAAGACCCTAAAAAATAAAAATAATGTTTTAAAAGTCCGAGGCTTTGGTAATTTATGGAAGATCCTTAGAATAACATTAAAAAACCAAATCTACAGAAGGTCCTTAAAAAAATTGTAAGGACCTTCCATATGTCCTTAAAAATATATATTTAATAAAATTAAAGTCTATGGTAGGTCCTTAAAATATTTAAAAAAAAACACGCATATATAAGGTACTACTTTAGCTGGCTTGAGACAGAACATTTGTTCCATAAGCCGATTTAAAAAATTTTCTTTGCCCTTAAAAATAAATATTTAAAAAATCCACGACTATGGAATATGCTTAAAAATATTTTTAAAAATGCCACCATGCCAAAATCTTACAGGCACTCAGGAAATTTTCCACCAAATTATTATGCATATGGTTCCACCCATGTTGCGTATACTTAATATCAATTAATCATACGCACCACAGCACCTTTTTAATCATATTTCCTAGCTATCAATGGATTAGTTTAATCCATCAATTAACGGCAATTTTATATTTTCAAACTTTTAACAATTGCGTCGCACATTAACTTTATAACAACAATTATCACTTGAAAACCCAATCGTTCGAAATTATAACTATTTAATTCAACTTTTAATAGACGTGCATAAATGTGGAAATCAACAATTAGAGAACCACTCACAAAAGTAGCAATTGTGTATCGATTAGAATGAAAGAATTGTTCAAACATTTTCATAATTATATTGAAACCGCAAAATGTTTGAAAACAAAAAATTAAACTTTCAAACAACCACAAAACTGAAGAATCTGAAAGAAAAAATCACTTAACTCTCATAGAAATATTTGTGCATTTGTGTGTGTACGTTGCGAATTCATTGCAATAAAAGAAGAAATTTCATTAAACTTAAGACATAAACGGCAGTATTCTATTTAAGTCACGCGCTAATACGCAGAACGACAGAGTGAAACAACATCCACACACTCCATCGTGTCATTGTAGCCCTAATAGCTGTAGACTGTCAGCCGTTGGCTACAAAGCTTTTGAAATTAGCGGCATAATAAAATGTTAAGTGGTGTTAGTTTTTTCATTCTTCTTTTGTAAAACGAAAATATTTCAACATAACTCAATAAAAACTGTAATTGTGTGGAAATGTGGCCTTTGAAAAAATATTCTTTATAAAATCCACGCCTTGTATTAATCCTTGAAAAAATATTCTTTATAAAATCCACGCCTTGTATTAATCCTTGAAAAAATATTCTTTATAAAATCCACGCCTTGTATTAATCCTTGAAAAAATATTCTTTATAAAATCCACGCCTTGTATTAATCCTTGAAAAAATATTCTTTAAAAATCCACGCCTTGTATTAATCCTTGAAAAAATATTCTTTAAAAATCCACGCCTTGTATTGATCCTTGAAAAAATATTCTTTATAAAATCCACGCCTTGTATTAATCCTTGAAAAAATATTCTTTAAAAAATCCACGCCTTGTATTAATCCTTGAAAAAATATTCTTTAAAAAATCCACGCCTTGTATTAATCCTTGAAAAAATATTCTTTAAAAAATCCACGCCTTGTATTAATCCTTGAAAAAATATTCTTTAAAAAATCCACGCCTTGTATTAATCCTTGAAAAAATATTCTTTATAAAATCCACGCCTTGAATTAATCCTTGAAAAAATATTCTTTATAAAATCCACGCCTTGTATTAATCCTTGAAAAAATATTCTTTAAAAAATCCACGCCTTGTATTAATCCTTGAAAAAATATTCTTTAAAAAATCCACGCCTTGTATTAATCCTTGAAAAAATATTCTTTAAAAAATCCACGCCTTGTATTAATCCTTGAAAAAAATATTCTTTATAAAATCCACGCCTTGTATTAATCCTTGAAAAAATATTCTTTATAAAATCCACGCCTTGTATTAATCCTTGAAAAAATATTCTTTATAAAATCCGCGCCTTGTATTAATCCTTGAAAAAATATTCTTTATAAAATCCACGCCTTGTATTAATCCTTGAAAAAATATTCTTTATAAAATCCACGCCTTGAATTAATCCTTGAAAAAATATTCTTTATAAAATCCACGCCTTGTATTAATCCTTGAAAAAATATTCTTTATAAAATCCACGCCTTGAATTAATCCTTGAAAAAATATTCTTTATAAAATCCACGCCTTGAATTAATCCTTGAAAAAATATTCTTTATAAAATCCACGCCTTGAATTAATCCTTGAAAAAATATTCTTTATAAAATCCACGCCTTGTATTAATCCTTGAAAAAATATTCTTTAAAAAATCCACGCCTTGTATTAATCCTTGAAAAAATCCACGCCTTGTGTTATGACCCTTGAGAAAATATTCCTTAAAAAATCCACTCCTTGTGTTATGACCCTTGAGAAAATATTCTTTAAAAAATCCACGCCTTGTGTTATGACCCTTGAGAAAATATTCCTTAAAAAATCCACTCCTTGTGTTATGACCCTTGAAAAATATTCTTTAAAAAATCCACGCCTTGTGCTATGACCCTTGAAAAATATTCTTTAAAAAATCCACGCCTTGTGCTATGACTCTTGAAAAATATTCTTTAAAAAATCCACGCCTTGTGCTATGACCCTTGAAAAATATTCTTTAAAAAATCCACGCCTTGTGCTATGACTCTTGAAAAATATTCTTTAAAAAATCCACGCCTTGTGCTATGACCCTTAAAAATTTTCTTTAAAAAATCCACGCCTTGTGCTATGACCCTTGAAAAATATTCTTTAAAAAATCCACGCCTTGTGCTATGACCCTTGAAAAATATTCTTTAAAAAATCCACGCCTTGTAGTAATCTTAGACAAGAATCACTGTGCCCTTAATTTGTATTGCACGGCTTGTTGCTCTATACCATGATGGCTCGGCTGTTGTAGTTGTTGTTTTCTCTCCCTTTTACTAAAGATAGCGAGGGTCTAAATATAAACTTGCCTTATTTGTTGGCAGCAAGATAAAGGCCAAGTTAAGGATATGATGCTGCCAACATCTGAGGGTAAACAAAAGATAAGTGGCAATACAATTCAACACACACACACACACGCAGCTAACAGATGCTGCAAACCACACACACGCATTCACCCCACATCTGAACGGATACGCACACTCTTACACACACACAGCCCAGCAATCATTCTCTCTTTGACTCTCATTTCAGGGTCAATAAGCAACAATTTGCCAACGTCGTTTTTTTGGTCTTTTAAATGTCGGTGTGTGTGTATGAGTTTGTCTGTCTGTTCGCCCGCCCTTGTGTAAGTAAAAGTGTTGTCGATGTGTGTGTTCTTCTCATCTCTTTGGCGTAACATGTGTTCAGAGGATACCCCAAAACGGAAATGAAAAATGAAATTGCGTTGGGGTGTGTATGTGTGCGTGCGTGTGGATTTCATAAGACCACTACAAAACTAAACGTTAGATAATGTTTTCTTTTTATTTTGTTTAACATTAATTTTTATTTTGGACATTTTTTTCTGAGTCCAGCTCCTTGTGTTTTTATTATTTTTTGTTGAAAAATATTGTTGTCTGTTTTTTTTTTCATTAAAAATAAACTTATTTACCCATTTTTATATGGAACTGTAAATTTGGGAGTCCTTTCATGTGCCGGTGTTTCTTATAACCGGGTCCGACTGTATTTATTCTATAAACAAAGTGTAAATACTAAGTTTTATGCTGTTAGCTTAAGGGGTTTTGTTTTACGTTTTCCCTTCTTCTTATTATTATTCTTAAATAAAATGAAATTTTAATAACCAAAAGGTGAAAAAGGTGACTAGAAGGAGATAAGGATAACGACGTTGTCAGTGAACGTAACAAAGGTGAAAGATGTTAAACTTTTTTATACAATTAATTTGCTGTTTTTATGGATTTTTTTCTACACATCAGCTAATGAAGTAGCTAAACGGTAGGAAAGGATGCAATGGGGTTTGGAGGCAAATCATCTGAAATCATAAAATAATATTAATCGAAAGAGGATTGACATTTTCAGTCTTTTTTGGGAGCTTAAAATGAAATAACCAGAATTATATTTTGAAGATTAATTTTTCAAGTCCTATACAAGGCGTAGATTTTTTAAAGACTTTTTTTCAAGGCCTATATAAGGCGTTGATTTTTAAAGATTCTTTTTCCAAGGCCTATATAAGGCGTGGATTTTTTAAAGATTCTTTTTTCAAGGCCTATATAAGGCGTGGATTTTTTAAAGATTCTTTTTTCAAGGCCTATATAAGGCGTGGATTTTTTAAAGATTCTTTTTTCAAGGCCTATATAAGGCGTGGATTTTTTAAAGATTCTTTTTCCAAGGCCTATATAAGGCGTGGATTTTTAAAGATTCTTTTTCCAAGGCCTATATAAGGCGTGGATTTTTTAAAGATTCTTTTTTCAAGGCCTATATAGGGCGTGGATTTTTTAAAGATTCTTTTTTCAAGGCCTATATAAGGCGTGGATTTTTTAAAGATTCTTTTTTCAAGGCCTATATAAGGCGTGGATTTTTTAAATATTCTTTTTTCAAGGCCTATATAAGGCGTGGATTTTTTAAATATTCTTTTTTCAAGGCCTATATAAGGCGTGGATTTTTTAAAGATTCTTTTTTCAAGGCCTATATAAGGCGTGGATTTTTTAAAGATTCTTTTTCCAAGGCCTATATAAGGCGTGGATTTTTTAAAGATTCTTTTTTCAAGGCCTATATAGGGCGTGGATTTTTTAAAGATTCTTTTTTCAAGGCCTATATAAGGCGTGGATTTTTTAAAGATTCTTTTTTCAAGGCCTATATAAGGCGTGGATTTTTTAAAGATTCTTTTTTCAAGGCCTATATAAGGCGTGGATTTTTTAAAGATTCTTTTTTCAAGGCCTATATAAGGCGTGGATTTTTTAAAGATTTTTCTTTCAAGGCCTATACAAGGCGTGGATTTTTTAAAGATTCTTTTTTCAAGGATTACTACAGGGCGTGAATTTTTTAAAGATTCCTTTTTCAAGGCCTATATAAGGCGTGGTTTTTTTAAAGATTCATTTTTCAAGGCCTATACAAGGCGTGGATTTTTTAAAGATTCATTTTTCAAGGCCTATACAAGGCGTGGATTTTTTAAAGATTCATTTTTCAAGGCCTATGTAAGGCCTGGATTTTTTAAAGGCTTATTTTTCAAGGCCTATATAAGGCGTGGATTTTTTAAGGATTTATTTTTCAAGGCCTATATAAGGCGTGAATTTTTTAAAGATTTATTTTTCAAGTCCTTTTTTAATAAAAAAGTTGTATTTTATTAATAAATTAGAGATGGTTCATCGAGCTTGAGGTCAAGCTCGCTCGATGAACCATCTCTAATTTATTAAACATTCGAAAGGTCGAAAAATCATAAACATAATTAGTTGTATTTTATTTTTATTTTTTAAAATCATACAAAATTTATTTGATATTTTCCTTAGTCAAATTCTACTTACGATATATTGACTTGAATATAATCATGTTAACAAATCCACAGAATAGCTCTGTCATATCGAAAATATTATTAAATTCAATTTGTTTTCGATAACATTTAGAATGCAATTGAAATATAAAATTGCAATTCTAATGCAAAGTCACTTTGAAGTCTCTCTCGACGTCTCTCGAAGGGGCAAAGTAGAGACTCATTCAATGTGGAATGCTGTATACCAGCAGCAATCACAGTAGTAGTAGTGGTGGTGGTGGTAGTCGTATTTGGTGAATTTAAAGTAGCTTTATGATATGTATTTTGAGGTCGGTCGTCGTTTGTACATACATGGTTGGTACATTTATATTTGTATTGTACATTTAAAGGAAATTGGGGAAAAATAGCATATATAAAAAAATATTTTTGTCTATATGGAATTTATATTTTCCTTATTGGTAACATTAAGTCTTTGTTTGTCAGTAAATTGAATATTTGAGTAAGAGAAATACAACATGCTTCTTAGGTACATTATGTCCGGAAATATATAGAGTGGATGCCAACGAAATGATAAGAAATTAAATTCATATAACTGAGAATTTTATGTATGGGTTATCCATTTCGTGGTTTCCAAAGTATGGCACTGGAATTCGACATCTGCCAAGCCAAGTTGTTTAAGCAATATTTTCTTTTCAGTTTCCAATTTCTTGTCATGACGATATTAAAAAGAGCTTTGTACTTTTTTATAATTATTATTTATTGTTTTTTTGTTTAAGAAACTACAAAAAAATCTTAGTCCATTCTAATTTTTTTGATTAATATTTCTCCATTGGTTCTTTTTGTCCCCCTCCCTTTTGAAAGAAAACTCACATTGAATTAAATCGCATTCTTATACTTATATCCTCAAATGAGGGTTATAATTTGAAGCTCCAATTTGAATAGAATTTTCAATTTGCAAGGGGGACGACGAACAAACAATGAAAAAGAACTTTCGCAATGTCAGCATTTTTTTTCCTTTTTTTGTATTCTCAGAAGAAAGAAGAAAAAAATCAATTTCAGCATTGGCATCAATGGACAATGGGGTGTGGGAATATTAAACAGAGAATAAAAAGAATATGGAATGTCAATTGTTGGTTATATTGATAAATGTCATTGACTTTATTGGTATTTTTTTCGATTCTCCTTCATTTTAGGTAGTCATTACCATCATCTATTCAATGGGATATTTAATGAAATTTCATTATTATTATTTGCATGGATATTAGTCTGATATCGTCTTGCAAAAAACAAAATCACGAGAAAAATATCAGAGGGGACATTTTTGGTATAAAACAAAATACCATTTAAAGATGATGTTAGGAAGATAGAATAGTCATCAAACTTTACTAAAATAAATATTCAAGCTTTGTATAGGCCTTGAAAAATAAATCTTTAAAATACTCCACGCCTTGTATAACTTACTTACTTACTTAGCTGGCTTGTTACAGAACGGTTGTTCCATAAGCCGAGCTTAAAAAAGATTTCCAAGCGCGTCGGTCTTGTGCGCATCTCATCCTATTTAAAAGACCACGTTCCAAGATGTTGTTTTCTACTTGGTCTTTCCATCTGATTCGTGGCCTTGCCCTTCTACGGGAACCATCAGTTGGCTCGTTTTTATATGCCTTTTGAGCTGGGGCATTCTCATTCATCCGCACAACATGACCTAGCCACCGTAGTCGCTGCAGCTCAATACGACTGAATATGTCGATGTCCGCGTATAAATTGCAGAGCTCGTGGTTCATTCGACACCGATATTCACCGTCGACGCAGATCGGCCCGTAGATCTTTCGGAGAATTTTTATTTCAAACACCCCAAGAGCTGAGTCATCAGCTTGCGCAAGTACCCATGCTTCTGATCCATATAATAGCACGAGTAGTATCGGCGTCTTGTAAAGTGTGAGTTTGGTCTGGCGGCCAGCTCCCGCCAGAGTTATTTGCTCAGACCATAGTAGCATCGGTTGTCCATCACAATCCTTCTCCGAATTTCAAAACTGATGTCATTCGTGTTATTTATGGCGGTACCAAGGTATATAAAGTCTTTAACTACCTCGAAGCTGTAGTTCTCAAGTTCCACAGTTGGTCCGAGTCTACTGGACGTCTTGCGCGTTGCGATACCATCAGCTTGGGCTTCTCGCCGTTTACTGCCAGACCCACTTTGGCAGACTCCTTTTCAATTTGTTCAAAGGTGGCTGTTACCGCTCTCAATGTTCGACCCATTATATCGATGTCATCGGCGTAGGCGAGTACCATGTGTTGTTTGGTGTACAGAGTGTCATTTCTGTTCATCTTTGCGACTCGTATGACCTTTTCCAGTAGGACGTTAAAAAGATCACACGACAAACTGTCACCTTGTCTGAATCGTATTAATTTTGCAGGAATGCCGAACGTAGACATGGCTTTAAACACCTCTGAACGGATAGGGCTGTCGAATGCGGCTTTATAGTCGACGAATAGGTGGTATGTGTCGATGTGTTTTTAGTGTGTCTTTTCCAGGATTTGGCGCAGAGTGAAAATCTGGTCAATGGTGGATTTGCCAGGTCTGAAGCCGCATTGGTATGGTCCAATGATGTCATTGACCATTAGTTGGCACATATCGTCTTGTCTCCTTTTTTGTGCACGGGGCACAGGATGCTGAGGTTCCAATCATTGGGCAGCCATTCATCTAGCCAAATTGTACTAATCAGCTGGTGCATGCTCCTGACCAGCATCTGGCCACCAGTCTTGAATAGTTCGGCTGGTAACCCATCGGCTCCTGCTGCTTTTTCCTTCTTGAGCCGATTAATTGCTTTAATGACCTCATCTTGGCTAGGTGGTATACACTCTATACCATCATCTCTTATTGGATCTGGGGTATCTTCTTCAACGCCACTATTTGATACCAGAAGCTTTTCAAAATGTTCCTTCCAGATCCTGAAGACGCTGCTTGTATCTGTCACCAGGTTTCCTTCTTCATCTCTATAGGAGGATGTGCCTGCACCCAAGCCTTCGGTTTGGTGTTTTACTCGTTGGTAAAATTGTATTCCCCTGTTAACCATAAATCCGCAGCCAAATTCATGTCTCGTTTCATGGCAGCTATAATACATGGCGTAATCGTCTGATTTATTTACGCCTGTCCCTTTTCATCGCATTTCCTGTAAGGCAATTATATCGGCTTTGTACTTCTTGAGTACATCCGCCAAAGCGAACACTGCGCCTGTTCTGTACAACGTGCGCACATTCCAAGTGCAGATTCGCAGATCGTGGTCCTTTATACGTTTGTGGGGGTCGTCAACATTAGGGGGGTTTGGTTTTCTTTTTCTTTGTTTTTTCATAGTAGGAGGGGTTTTCCGAGTGTGGGCAACTAACCCGACGCCTCAACCCGTTTTTTTATTGTTCTTATGGGTGAGCTCGCAGCACATATCAGCTCACTATTTCAACGGATGATGAAAATAACTACCGCAGGTGACACCGCGGGGAGGTCAGTGTACACAATTGAAATGAAAGAGGGACCAAGATAAGCCTGAGCTTCGCCATGTTAAAGCCAATTAGAGCCGTTGCTTGGTATTTATCATACCCTACGCCACCAAATTCGGGGTTACACATATTCAAACTTGTTCATATTTTGTGCGAGAGGCAACAGAAAGAATAAGCCGTTATGTGCAATGGAATTGGATATTCCGCTCCCATCTTATGACTTATTTTTTTTTAATTTGAAACTTTTCAAATATTTTATACACTTGGTAAAATATTTAAATTTTTTAAATCTTTATTTAAAACCTTAAAATTAGATTACTAACTAAAATATTGTTTTTGTTTTCGTTTTCAGGTAAGAAATTTCACAGTGGGCATTACGAACAAGTTATTCCAGGTATTTATTTGATCATAAATTATTTACATATAATATATCGCTATTTCTCATACGCCTGTCCGTATAGGATAAACCATTTAGAAAAATCGATTATGATTTAGATAGTGCACCAAAGTCCCAATGTTTGGCCGATGGAGACAAAAAACAAGTGCAGCGAAAAGTGGTCATCGGAAATCATCGGTTTAGCATTAATAAAGTAAATTTGTAATATATTTAGGGAAGGAAAGATCTTTATTTCAAATACAATTATGTGTCATATAGATTTGTAGTTAAATTGAAATACATTGTCAAAAATAATTATGAATATACAAAATTTGCTTCTAAAAACCGCATTATCCTCCCTCCGCATTCAGCACCACATCACCCATAATTTATACAATTCCAAGCCCACAAATATCAAAAAATACTCAAAAAATTACCATGCGACATTTATTTCAAATGTCTTGTACGACTGTCTAAAAATTATTTTAAGTTAATTTTTTTCATGTCATGGGCGCTGCACACCAAAGTGATTCCAAAAAAACACAAAAAAAAAAAAATATTAAAATAAAAAATTGAAATGTTTATATATACCTATGTGTGACATATTGTCGCAACATATTATGATCTCATATTTATACTCAAACACACGCACACACATTGTCTTCTGATCGGAGAGAAACTGCTTACGTCTCGTTGTCTACTCAATATATAAGAAAAAACACTTTTTTGATATAAAAAATCATAAATATTCGACTTGACTTGTTGTTGACGCACTCAAGGCAATTTAGCGACAAAAAAGAAAATATCAAATCGAAATTTATTCAATAGGATGGGAAATGATGATGGTGGGTAAGGCAAGATTTGATTTTGTTTGGATAATTTTAGAATTCTATATGTTTTAGATTAAAAATATTCCGATTGTCGCGAGTTAATAAATTCGGTTTTTTGTTATTCTAAGGCATTATATATTGACAGAGATATTGGGTCATCACCCCGATTAATGTTTATATTATTTTTTTTTTTGAAATCAAGTAAATAAATAAAATCCACACAAGATGAGACCATGAGGCGACTGAAATTCGGGCAAATTAGGCATAGAGGGGAGAGAAAAAATATTATATGTATGATGAGAAAATGGAAATTATTTTTTGGCAGGTTTTCTCCAGGACTAAACGACTTTCAAAATGGCTCTTTTAAAAACAGATATACATTCAAAAGGGCCCTTCAAACCTCAAACAATATTTTGGCGATTTATTTATTACTAGCATATGCCCGCAAATTCCTTAGCGAATATAGGAAATATAAACATGTATAAACGTATTATTTTATTTTCACAGAAAACTGCATATGTCAGAAAAAACAATCCACACATTAATATCGACCATAAATTTAATTTGACTACCATTTAGTACCAAATTTCATGATTCGAGCTCTAACTTCAAATTTTTCATTTAGCACACATTATTTTCATAAGTACCCTCTTCAAACATCCAACAAAACTTCATGAATATCCGATCCAACACCCCCACAATGATTCCGAATTCAAATTTCAGGATTCCAACTCTATTGGTTCACCCACAATTCAAATTCCACCAAATTACCCCAAAATACACCAAAAATACACAGTAGTACGAATTTCCAAAACTTCCTCCATACCCCAATCCTACACCCCCACAGTCATCCTAAATCCAAGTTTCCAGATTTCAACTTCATCGGTTGACCCACAATTCAAATTGTACCAAATTTAGTACACACTAGTACGAATTTCCAAAACTTCCTACTTAACCCAAACCAACACCCCCACAGTGATCCTAAATCTAAGTTTCAGGATTCCAACTCTATCAGTTCACCTACAATTCAAATTGTACCAAATTTAGTACACATTAGTACTAATTTCTAAAAAATTCCTACATATCTCAATCGTACACCTCAAGAGTGACCTTGACTCCAAATTTCATGATTCTAGCTCTATTGGTTGTCCTAAAATTCAAATTGTACCAAATTTAGTACCATTTAGTACACATAAGTATCATTTTCTTAAACTGAATCCTGACCCTAATCCCACACCCCTACAGTAATCCTAACTTTAAATTTCATTGTTCCCACTCTATCGGTTCACCCAAATCCAAACTGTATCGATTATAGTACGATTTAGTACTTTTCGTACCCACAAGTAATAAATTTCTACACTCCGACGGTACTTTTAATTTCAATTTCCAGAATTCCAGTTCGATTTTTATCTCCAAATTAAATTTGTACCAAATATCTCCAATTAATTTGTACCATATAACACTTTTCGTACACATGAGTACACGCTTTCAAAACCATCTCCTTAAATGGACCCTACTTCTCAACCATAATTCACATTCCAAATTTCAAGTCTTTAGCGCTATCATGCTACAGAATTGTACCAAATTTAGTACATTTTCGTACTTTTCGGATAGTTATTGTTCGAATTTCCAAAAACCCTTTGCTACACCTATCCTACACTCCATCAGCGACCACCAATCCAAATTTCAGAGTTCTAGCTCTACCGGTTCGCCAAATACAAATGGTATCACATTTAGTACTTTTCGTAACGTTCAAGTATGAATTTCCAAAAACCCAGCCTTATCTGTCACCTTTGGACCAAGAGTGACCCTCACCCAAAATTTCAAGATTCTAGCTTCCGCCGTTTCGTCTGGGCGTTGTCAATCACATCATCAGTCAGTCAATCACTTTACTATTTTATTAGTATAGATGAAAGTCTTGCAAAAGTCCTGCCATCGGCAGAGCAACATTTGTCCGAACCTCCGCTAATAGTAAACCATAGAAACCATAGGCCTTCTTTGGATACATAGAATATGAATCCAAAATTGTTCTCATTCAACTTTGTATTTAACATTTTTATGTATTTTTCTGGTTGCCTAAAACTCATTTGTGAAAATTTGTTAGTCATAAACAGAATCTGGTACACACAAAACGCACCAACACACACACACACACACACACACACATAAATACACATTTACGCAGTGAAAAGCGTGTTGCCTGTCATTATAATCACCACATGTTAGCTGATAGGTTAATGTGTTTGTGTGCCCGCGACACGATGCTGATGTTGTTGCATGCAACAGTTTTTATTGGCAGCAGGGGGGCCAGCGGACCATAATCACCCTCAACCACCCACCCACTGTTGTATTATTTGTTGTCTGTTTTTGGGAAAATAATTTTCTCTGCTCTCTGTACCATGTTTTGTGGTTAAAGTTTTTCCTTTATGCTTTTTGGTTTTGTTGTTGTTGTTATTTCGTTATTACAACTTACATGTAAGTGGTTTGTTTTTGTTGTAGCTGTGGTTAATTGCAGATGTTGGGGACATATGCACACATACATGTGCATATGATGTTTTACAAAAATATTTTTTCAACGACTTTAAAGATTCATTTTCAAAGCCTATACAAGGCGTGGATTTTTTAAAGATTCATTTTTCAAGGCCTTTACAAGGCCCCTAATTTTGACGACCCCCGCAAACGTATAAAGGACCACGATCTGCGAATCTGCTCTTGGAATGTGCGCACCGTGTAGAGAACAAGCGCAGCTTTCGCTTTGGCGGATGTACTCAAGAAGTACAAAGCCGATATTATTGCCTTACAGGAAATGCGATGGACAGGGACAGACGTAAGTAAATCAGATGATTACGCACTGCATTAAAGCTGCCATGAAACGAGACATGAATTTGTCTGCGGATTTATGGTTAATGGGAGAATAAAAGACCTCGTCTCCAGATTCACTCCCGTAGATGAGCGAATTACAATAATCTGTATAAAAGCGAAGTTCTTCTACATCAGTCTCATTTGCGCCCATGCTCCGACCGAAGACAACGATGAGCAGAAACAGAATATGATCACTGCCCTGACCAAGACTTTAAAATTCTGCTAGGAGATTGTAATGCAAATATCGGAAGGGAAAGTATATTTGGCCCCACCGTCGGAAATTCAGCCTTCATGAAGAAATATCCGATAACGACATGAGGTTGATTGACTTCGCGGCAGCAAAAAACATGGTAGTTAGCAGCACCAGATTCAAGCATCTCCATATACACAAGGCCACCTGGATTTCTCCCGATCAAGCAACGAGATATCAAATTGATCATGTTGTGATAGACGGAAGGCATTCGTCCAGTGTTTTAGACGTTCGATCGATACGAGGAGCGAATAACGATTCGGACCATTACCTTGTGGCAGGCAAGGTTCGCCCCCGTCTTAATGTAGCAGCAAAGGTGCGATCTAATGTAACACAGAAATTTGGCGTCGAAACTGCAGCAAAAGCAACACTTGGGCACCAAAAACCACCATCAAGAAATCCATGGTACGCTCAGGAGTGTCGTAACGCTACTGATGTGAAAAACACAGCGTATAGGACAACCCTGCAGACAGTAGCAACACGTTATGTGATGGAGAATTATCGGGAGAAAAGGAGATTTTCAAAAAAAAAAAAAAAAAAAAAGAACAAGAAAAACGTGAGCGTGAGCAAATAGAGGTACAGGAGTCAAAATGAAGCCTGGAAATTTAACCAACGAGTTAAACACTAAGCCGAAGGTTTTGGTGCAGGCACATCCTCCTGCAGAGATGAAGAAGGGAACCTGGTGATATATACAGACAGCTTGTTGAGGATCTGGAAGGAGCATATTGAAAAGCTTCTGGTATTAAATAGTGGTGGTGAAGGCGATACCCCAGAACTCATAGGAAATTACGGTAAAGAGTGTATACCACCTAGCCAAGATGAGGTCAGAATAGCAATCAATCGGCTGAAGAGTAATAAAGCAGCAGGAGCCGATGGGTTACCAGCCGAACTATTTAAGATTGGTGGTCAGATGCTGGTCAGGAGCATGCATAAGCTGATTAGTGGAATTTGGCTAGAGGAATGCATGTCGAATGATTGGAACCTCAGCATCCTGTGTCCCGTGCACAAAAAAGGAGACAAGACGATATGTGCCAACAATAGAGGAATAAGTCTCCTTCCCATCGCATATAAAGTGCTTTCCAGTGTGCTGTGTGAACGAATGAAGCCAATGATCAATGACATAATTGATCAATGACAATGCGGCTTCAGACCTGGCAAATCCACCATTGAACAGATTATCACTCAAGGCCAAATCTTGGAAAAGACCCACGAAAAACACATCGACACATACCACCTATTCGTCGACTATAAAGCTGCATTCGACAGCTCTATCCGTTCAGAGGTGTTTAAAGCCATGTTTACGTTCGGCATTTCTGCAAAATTAATACGGCTATGCAGGATAACTTTAAGTGGCACAAGGTCAGCAGTTAAAGTAGGAAAGGGCCTATCGGAGCCCTTCAATGCGGAACGAGGATTCAGACAAGGTGACAGTTTGTCGTGTGATCTTTTTAACATCCTGCTGGAAGAGGTCATACGCGACGCAAAGGTGAACAGAAATGGTACCCTGTACACCAAACAACACATGTTACTCGCCTACGCCGATGACATCGATATAATGGGTCGAACATCGCGAGCGGCAACAGCCACCTTTGAACAAATTGAGAAGGTGTCTGCCAAAGTGGGTCTGGTAGTAAACCGCGAGAAGACCAAGCTGATGGTATCAACACGCAAGACGTCCAGTAGACTTCTTCGTAGTAGACAGCTTCGAAGCAGTCAAAGATTTTATATACCTTGGTACCGCCATAAAAAAAAACGAATGTCACCAGTTTTGAAATTCGGAGAAGGATTGCGATAGCCAACAGATACTACTATGTTCTAAGTAAGCAGTTTAGAAGCTAGGTCACCTTCCGCCAGACCAAACTCACACTTTACAAGACGCTGATACTACCCATGATGTTATATGGATTTGAAGCATTGGTACTTGCGCAAGCAGATGAGGCAGCTCTTGGGATGTTTGAAAGAAAAATTCGCCGAAACATCTACGAGACGATCTACGTCGACGGTGAATATCGGCGTCGAATGAACCACGAGCCACGAGCGACTACGATGGCTAGGCCATGTTTTGCGAATGAATGAGAATGCCCCAGCTAAAAAGGCATATAAAAGCGAGTCTACTGATGGTTCCCGTAGAAGGGGAAGGCCACGAATCAGATGGAAAGATCAAGTAGAAAACAACATCTTGGAACGTGGTCTTTCAAATTGGAGGTGATGCGCACAAGACCGACGCGCTTGAAAATCTTTTCTAAGCTTGGCTTATGGAACAACCGTTCTGTAACAAGCCAGCTAAGTAAGTATACACGGCGTGGATTTTTTAAAGATTCATTTTTCAAGGCCTATACAAGGCGTGGATTTTTTAAAGATTCATTTTTCAAGGCCTATACAAGGCGTGGATTTTTTAAAGATTCATTTTTCAAGGCCTATACAAGGCGTGGATTTTTTAAAGATTCATTTTTCAAGGCCTATACAAGGCGTGGATTTTTTAAAGATTTATTTTTCAAATTTGTAAGAAGTCCCCCACATTATTAATATCTTCTCCACACATCAGTTAATTCCAATGATCGAATGTGCCCCCTTCTGTGACTTTATTACCAAACCGCAGTGTTCAATATATATTTTTTTCGTTTCCTAGCAATCGTTGAAGGTTTTATGGTACAATTTCCATCTTGGTTCGGGGAAATTATGTTTTTTAATTGTTTTTATAGGCAATTATGGCGTTTTATGGCTTATTTCGTTTATTTTATAATTAAAACATTTATACACACATATATATTTCGGGTTTCAATTTATGTTGAGATATATTTATTTAATTTGCAGGCCATTATGCTGTGAACATATTTTATTTCTACATGTGAATATTTTATCGTAAAACTTTTACTTATATATGTATATTTTTTATTACATTTTAATGTTTTCCAACAAATTGAATTCGATTTTATGTTCCAAAACAAAAGTCATCTCAATGAGAAGTGGGGGGTCTTTGTTGGTAATAATGATGACACTGTTGTGTTGTTCCTCATATTGTTGTCGGACATAATTTATGACAGCTTTGTGGTCTTGTGGCAATGTTTGTTTGTTGTTGTTGTTTTGGCAAAATTGGCATCCATACAGCCAGCCAAATAACCAACCAACCAGCCAGCAGACTATAATCAATTTTTAAGGTGATAAAATACGTCAATTAGAACACCAAAATAAACGACATAACATGGTCAAAGACACACACACACCCCCATATAGAAATGCATATATATATGCCTATGAGTGTATATAACTAAATTGATTTCATTTTCATTGACAGAGTTTAAGTATATATCAGGCTCTGATGCCGGGTGTTTTTTGTGCATTAAATAATAATATGGAAATTGAAATATATATTATTTTTTGTGGCGGCTCGAAATCTTTATTGTAGTGTGTATTAAAATGGAATATGATTTGTCGCATATAAGATTACCAAGGGGTGAACTGCTATATTCCACATTCCGACCTAATCCTAGGTTAGTAAAAATATAACGATGTGTAAAATTTGAGTAAATACAGAATTTCACATTTTGAAAATTTTGCTCCTTTTATGGGGGAAATATCAGAAGGAGTAAGTCCTAGTGATTATTACAATTTGCCTAGAGGAATGCATGCCCAATAATTGGAACCCCAGCATCCTGTGTCCCGTGCACAAAAAAAGGATACAAGACGATATGTGCCAACTATAGAGGAATTAGCCTTCTTCTCATCGCATATAAAGTGCTACCTAATGTGCTGTGTGAACGATAGAAGCCAATGGTCAATGACATCATTAGACCATACCAATGCGGCTTCAGACCTGGCAAATCCACAATTAACCAGATTTCCACACTGCACCAAAAACTGGAAAAGACCTACGAAAAACATATCGACACATTCCACCTTTTCATCGACTATAAAGCCCCATTCTACAGTCCTATCCATTCAGAGGTGTTTAATGCCATATCTGCGATCGGCGATCCTGCAAAACTAATAGGCTATGCAAAATAACTCAAGGTCAGCAGTTGAAGTAAGAAAGGACCTCTCGGAGCCCTTCAATACCAAACGAGGATTCAGAAGAGGTGACAATTTGTTGTGAGATCTGTTTAACTTGCTGCTGGAAAACGTCATACGAGAGGCAAATGTGAACAGAAATGGCACTCTGTACACCAAAGAGCATATGTTACTTGCCTACGCCGACGACATCGACATAATGGGTCGAACATTGCGAGCGGTAACAGCCACCTTTAACTGAATTTAGAAGGAATCAGCCAAAGTGGGACTGGCAGTAAATGGTCAGAACCCCAATCAGATGGTATTAACGCATAAGACGTCCAGTAGACTCTGACTAACTGTGGGACTTGTAAACTACAGTTTCGAAGTAGTCAAAGATTTTATATACCTCTGTACCGCCAGAAATTAAACTAATGACTTTAGTTTTGAAATTGGCCAACAGAGGCTACTATGATCTGAGTAAGCAATTCAAAAACTTGGCCACCTATCGCCAGACCAAGCTCACACTCTACGAGGTGCTATTGTATGGATCTGAAGCTTGGGTACTTGCGCAAGCAGGTAAGGCAGCTCTTGGAGTGTTTGAGAGAAAAATACTCGGCAAATCTAGGGTCCGTTCTGCATCAACGGTGAATATCGCCATCGAATGAACCATCTGCAGCGATTACGGTAGCTAGGCCACGTTGTGAGAATGGACGATCCAACTGATGGTTCCTGCAAAAACGGGAAGGCCACGAATGCGATGGAAAGATCAAGTGGAAGTCAACATCTTGGAACAGGGTCTTTCAAGTTGGATGAGCTGCCCAAAAGACTGACACGACTGGAAATCTTTTTTTAAGCTCGGCTTATGGAACAAATGTTCTGTCTGAAGCCAACTATGTTTGTAGAAACCTGTGTGCTAAGTTTCATTGAAATCGGTTCAGGTATAGCTCCCATGTATTTTTTCGTCCGATTTTACGCATTCGGTTGGGGAAAAAGAAATCCATTATTTTTATATGATCTGTAGGACTTTATTTAACATGCTTCGGAATGTCCGATTTGAGCTTAATATGCATCGTTTTGTTGTATGATTTGTTGCCATTCAAGAAATCTTTAAATAAATTTAGCAATGCAAGAAAAATATGATAATCGCTTGGTGTCAGGTGATGGTGGTGGATGCATTAAAACTCCCTAACCAAGTTCCAAGTGTGGCCTCGCGTTATCCTGGTGGAAAACGACACTCTCCTGTTTGGCCAATTCTGACCGTTTCTGGTCAATTGCTATGTTCAATCGGTTCAGTTCTTGACATTAGAGATCCGAATTTAGCGTTGGGCCATGAGAGGCAACTCATAATAAATAATCCCCTTCCAGTCCCACCAAATGCATAGCAAAACCTCAGTCCTGGTCCTGGCCGTCAGTCCTGGTTTGGCCACCGTTCGAGGTGTATCGCCGCTTTTTGACCACGATCGTTTTTTTCACAGGGTTATCGTGTGCTATCCATTTCTCATCTCCAGATGAGAAAATTTTGCATTGCGTTTAAGTAATTTAAGGATCTATCTCATCCGTTTGGCCAAGGCTTCGCAGATGGAAATTCGATCCATTTTATTTTTTCTTGTTAATTGGTGTGGCACCCAAACATCGAGTTTTTTTTTTTTGAATGAAGCTTTGTGTAAATAGTTTAAAACAGTTTTATGGTAGATTTTTAGCTCCTTGGCGATGCTACGACTGCTAACATGCCAGTCAACATCGATCATTTCTTTGATTTTATCGATCTTTTCATAATTGATTTGTTTTACCTCAACCTAATTAATCGTGATCTAAACTCCTATGAAAAACAAAGAAAAATAAAACCAAACCCCCAATGTTGAAGACCCCCGCAAACGTATAAAGGACAACGATCTGCGAATCTGTACTTGGAATGTGGGCACGTTGTACAGAACAGGCGCAGTGTTCGCTTTGGCGGATGTACTCAAGAAGTACAAAGCCGATATTATTGCCTTAAAAGAAATGCGATGGAAAGGGACAGGCGTAAGTAAATCAGATGATTACGCACATTATAGCTGGCATGAAGCGAGACATGAATTTGGCTGAGGGTTTATGATTAACAGGAGAATAAAAGACCTCGTCTCAAGATTCACTCCAGTAGATGAGCGAATTGCTATAATCCGTATAAAAGCGAAGTTCTTCTACATCAGTCTCATTTGCGCCCATGCTCCGACCGAAGATAAAGATGAGCAGACCAAAGACATAGTGTTTGAAGAAAGCTCTTCTTGTCCCGATAATAGTATAGAAGCACAATGGCAAAGAATTGCCCACTGCCTACAAACTGCAGCAAAAGCAACACTTGGGTACCAAAAACCACCATCAAGAAATCCATGGTACGATCAGGAGTGTCGTAATGCTACTGATGTGAAAAACGCAGCGTATAGGGCAACCCTGCAGACAGTAGCAACACGTAACGTGGTGGAGAATTATCGGAAGAAAAGGAGAGGAGAAACGTGTTTTCAGAAAAAAGAAGAAAGAACTAGAAAAACGTGAGCGTGAGCAAATCGAGATGTACAGGAGTCAGAATGAAGTCCGGAAACTTTACCAAGAGTAAAACACCAAACCGAACTCTTTGGTGCAGGCACATCCTCCTGTAGAGATGAAGAAGGAAACCTGGTGGCAGATACAGACGGCGTGTTGAGGATCTGGAAGGAGCATTTCGGTTCAAAAACAATAAAGCAGCAGGAGCCGATGGGTTACCAGCCGAGCTATTCAAGACTGGTGGCCAGACGCTGGTCAGGAGCATGCACCAGCTGATTAGTACAATTTGGCTAGAGGAACGCATGCCCACCGATTGAAACCTCAGCATCTTGAGTCCCGTATACAAAGAAGGAGACAGGACGATATGTGCCAACTATCGAGGAATTAGTCTTCTTCCCATCGCATATAAAGTGCTACCGAGCGTGCTGTGTGAACGACTGAAGCCAATGATCAATGACATAATTGGACCATACCAATGCGGCTTCATACCTGGCAAATTCACCACTGACCAGATTTTCACTCTGTGCCAAATCCTGGAAAAGACCTACGAAAAACACATCGACACATACCACCTATTTGTCGACTATAAAGCCGCATTCGATAGCCCTATCCGTTCAGAGGTGTTTTTAAGGCATGTCTACGTTCGGCATTCCTGCAAAATTAATTGGGCTATGCAGAATAATTTTAAGTGGCACAAGGTCAGCAGTTAAATTCGGAAAGTACCCGAAATTGTGCACAGAGTAGTGAATTAAGACTAGAATGATTAGTGCTAAGTTTCATTGAAATCGTTTCAGATTTATATAGCTCCCATATATATTTTCGTCCGATTTTACGTAAATGATGCACTAGACTGCCTGTCTGATATTGACGAAAATTTGCATAGCTTACCGAATGGGGTCTAGAATTACATCTGTTAAGAGTAATTGAAATATGCTCAGATTTAGATACATCTCTCGTATATATTATTAGCCGATTTTATGTAAATGGTGCACCAAGGCCCTTATATTTCTTTTTATTTACACAAATTTTGCAAAGCGTCTGATATATTTCACTGTAGGAGCATCTTGTATGTACCTAAAGTGGGCTAGGGTATCATAAAGGGCCGAATTTTGAACTCTACTGATTTTTTCATTTTCGATTTTTTCCTCGAATTTTAAAAGCTAACAATTAAGTTTTTGTAATTTTTTGTTCCAAAAAACGTTCCAATTTTTCTCTCAGTGTTCTTTGTTTAGAATCCCTGTGACCCTTTATTTACAAATTGACATTTTAACCACTTGCATTCATTCGTGATGTCCCTTTGAATATTACAATCGAAAAAATGCATATGGTGTACATTTCGCCACTTGTTTTGAAATGACTAAATTTTTTTTTTGTTCACACCGTGACAATTTACAAATACCACGGATAACGACAGCAAAACCACAAAAAATAGACTGCAAAGACAAAAAACGCATTGCACCTGAAAACCGATAACCACCGCCATGAACTTTATTTCCGTTTGAGTGTCGCACACGTTCTGTCTGAGTGAATATTTTTTTTGTTTTGGTTTTCAGTGTGTTGTTGTTGATTTCAAAACACGTTCAATGTTACATGACCAAAAAAAATATATACCGTCATATTAGTATTGTTGTTGTTGTTGCTGTTAGTTAATCCGCATCGTTACCCCAACCTTTTTCGTAGTAGTAGTAGTTGTTGTTTTTGCTCTAGTTTTGTCACTTGTACCCTTATCATTTTTTTGTGTTGTTTCCCCATTTCTCTCCTTTGTGGTCATTCCATTCATGGTTGGCTGACCAATTTATTTTTGCGGTTTTAATTGCAATTGGACCCTGATGTAATGTGTTTGTGTGTGTGAGAGAGAGAGAGAAAGAGCTAGTTTGTGTGTTCAATATTTGTATTCGATTTTATGTGTTAATTGGATCGATTGTTATAGGAAAAATAAAACAGGGGAAAAAATTAAACAAATATCATGAGTATTTAACAACACATGTGTCTGTATCGAGAGGGAGTCAATTAAGATTGAATTATTATCGAACATTAAATGTTGATGATATTCAATTAGTGTTACTACACAATTATGATGAAAATTTCTCTACTCACAATTCGTAATGAATTTAATATTTAAATTTCCCATTAATGTTTACAAAATTTCCAAAGTTCTCACACTTTAGTTTTCCCATTACATTATCTATCTATCTTCCATTTTCCGTAATGTGTTTCTAATCCACTTAGCAGTTTGCATACTTTTAGGCGTTATTTTTGATCCAGTCAAAAGATATGGCATACTTTTAGTATAAACTATTTGTATAGATGCTAATGTGTATGTGTGTGCGGCATACTTTCAGGCTATGTGGGTGGCATGGCTAACATCTCTTGTAGGTTAATTTGCTAAATTGAAATTCGATTGTCATTATCTCGAATCGAATTAAGTTTAGTTGGACTTGCTTTGCTGCATAATCAATTGCAAAAGTCATGATGATGATGTCCATATGTTAGTATGTGTGTATATTTGAGTAAGTGTTTGTTGGAAAATAGTTAGAGGTCATGCTTATTAAATTTAAATTTTTGGTGTGAAATTCAAAAGTGAGGTTAAGTAAAATTAAATAATAATGGAAAATAAATTCATTACTTTGGATGATGTGATGTACAATTTTGGGTGTTAAAAAAAAAATTAAAAAAGGTCAGTCGGTGTTGCGGAGAGATATATAACCTCAGTGTATGGCATATTTAGTACGCACTTATCCTGACTTTTGCATCAAATTTGTGTTTGTGAATTTTTTAAAGATTGTGGGAAGATTTAGATATAGATCCCATATATATATTTTGGTCCGATTTTGTGTAAATAATGCTCCAAACTATCAAACGTGTGTGCGATTGAGACGAAATTCCCCATAGCGTACTAAAATGTGTCAACAATGACGTGTGTTAAGTTTCGTTGAAATCGATTCAGATTTAGATGTGGCTCCCATATAACATTCGTCCGATTTTATGTGTATTGTGCTCCGAACTATCAAAGGTTTGTCTTAATGAGACGAAAATTTGCATAGCGTACCAAATTGAGCCAGAATGGTGTGTGTTATTTTTCTTTGAAATCGGTACGATCCCATATATATTTTGGTCCTAGTTTATGTAAAACTCTCAAATGTTTTACCGATTGAGACGAAATTGCGCATTGCGTCCTAATATTAGCCTGCAATGACATGTTTTCGGTCAAATCTGTTAAGATTTTGGTATAGTTCCCATATATATAATCCTCCGATTTTATGTAAATGCTGCTCCAAACAATCAAAGGTTTTTCCGAGTTAGACGAAATTTTTCATATCGTACTAAAATGAGTCCACAATTACTTGTGTTATTTTTCGTTGAAATCGGTTCAGATTCACACATAGCTCCCATATATATTATCGTCCGATTGTATGTAAGTTGTGCCCAACGTACTGAATTAAGGATAGACTGATGTTTGTGAAGTTTCTATGAAATCGTTTAAGTTTTCCATATATATTTTGGTCCGATTTTATGTATATTGAGCTCCAAACTATCATAGTTCTAGAGTGTTGTTGAAACCGGTTCAGATTCACATATAGCTCCCATATATTGTGGTCAGATTTTATGTAAATGTTGCTTCAAACAATACGATCGAGATGAAATTTTGCATAGCGTACCTAATTGAGTCTACTATGACGTGTGTTAAGTTTCATTGAAATCGGTTCAAATTTGCCCCAATATATATTGGGTCGATTTTATGCAAATTGTCCGATTGAGACGAAGTTTCGTTTAAGTTTAGAATAACCTTTGTTAAGTTTTCTTTGACAAAGGCGAAAATACAAGTCAAGTGGCTAAAATTGTGAATGGTGTTTATGGTTCCGATACTGTAACAGCCAATTATATAAATTTTTGGTTTAGTATGTTCCGCTCAGAATTTTTTTATTTTAAGGGACCCCCCCCCCCCCACCAACCATTCCCGATTTTAATTTTTCAAGATTTTCAATGGGCTGGTAAATCAATACCAATGCTTGTTGAGGCTTGCAACTTTGCACATATATATTTGAAGATTTAAAAGAGAAGAAAAATAATTTACAAAAAAATTTTGTTATTGTTTTGTTGTTGTTTTTTGTAATTAAAGAAAAGTCCTTATTTTTGATGGCGGGCATGATAACTCCTCACTGGAACATCGGAATCCGAAAATTCCAACGGTGCTAGAAAGAGTACATGTCTGGCTCTCGTATGAACTAGGATTATTGACTTCGCTCTAAAATTAACCAAATGGTGGACCTTTTTACCAAAAACCAAGTTAAAAAATAAGGAAGATCTTCACCGATTGGCTTTATCCTAGTTCATACGAGAGCTATACACTCCCAGAGAAACGTTGCAAAATTTGGAACCGATTGGATTATTAGTTTTTGAGTTATCGTGCCCGCCATTCGCAAAAAAAAAAAAAAAAATTTAGAGAAAAACGCGTTTAAAGTTTGAGAAGCCCTTCAGCCGTCACTTGATGCTGACACAATAAATCGGATATATCTTCAAAAGTTCTTGAGATTTTCACTTGAACTTTTGTAGGGACATTCTTTAATCAGTGTAGGTTCGAATTATATCAACAAAAATTTTGACCCCGAGAATGGGGGGTCCCCTTAAAGATGCACCTCGCACAGATAGGTCGGCATATTAGCAGTCGAAGCATCGCCCAGGAGCTAAAAATCGACCATAAAACTGTTTCAAACTTTTTACAATTGACCAGAAACGGTCAGAATTGGCCAACAGGAGAAGTGTCGTGTTCCACCAGGACAGCGATAGGCCACACACATCTACAGTGACTCGCCAGAAAGTTCGGGAATTTTGTGAGGGAAGTATTGATGCATCCGCCATACAGTCCGGACTTGGCACCAAGCGATTATCATCTTTTTCTTGCATTGCAAAATTTCTTTAATGATAACAAATTGTTATCAAGGGAGGATTGTGAAAATCGACTACAAGTTTTTTTTGCAAATAGAGAGCAGGACTTTTATGAGAGAGGCATTATGAAGTTGTGACCTTTAAAATGGCAACATAACTGTGCATATTTGCCCAAATCGGACTTTCCGATTTCATATAAAAATAATGGATTTTTTTTCCCCACATAATATATGGTGCTCTAAACTCCCAATGGTTTGTCCGAATGAGATAAAATTTGGTACAAGCGTGCTTGGAATCTGTTAAGATTTAGATATAGCTCCCATATATATTTTACATTGACGTGAAAAATGGCCTCATAATGAGCCGTAAGACGAGGAATCGACACATTTGGGTCTTCGGAAACACTTTCATTAACAGAAGTCATATTTTCAGCAGAACGAGCGATAGCATAATTCACAGGCCATATCATTTTTATAACCGCTCCAGTCTCACAACTTTTCGAGAAGCTCCAAAAGGCCTTTTTTAAAATCGTGTCGAATCTTGAATCATGGATCTAAACAATAGCCAGTTAGGCCTTCGTATATAAGCAAAATCTAACCTGTTTCTTAGGTTTAGACGCCACTTTCCGCTTAAGCATCTTGCAATTTTCAATTATGAATGGTACACCTGAAATCTGCGGAAAAAATCGAAAAAGTGACTAGTTATCGCACATAGACTCAAGCCTCATCTGCAGCACAACCCTGATTTGGCTCTCAATGACTTAATTTTATTCCCAAGAACGTTTCGTAATCTCAATTTTTGGAAACCTAACTTTCGAACTTCTTCAGACAAGTCAAATACATTTCTAAAGCAATTGTTTTTTTGGGGAAAAGTCCTGCAGGCATTTATCGAAATTTGTATACCCTCCATCAATTCCTAAAATCGGTCAAGACTTTTATGGACAATTTTTTACTTCTACGTGGGACACTCAATGGGAATTCAATTGCGCAAGAATCCCAAAAAGTTATATGTGGGCCATAATTGATAATATTTGGCATAGAGAATTACTACCAAAAAGGCTATACTTAAACGTGAATCTATGAAATATCAAGGATGCTGGTATATAAACATCTTGATCCCAAAATGACATTCGTCATAATTCTATTTTATGTGTTTCCGTGATTTAAGTAGTATTTTTTTCGAATTTCTTCAGATATGTCGAATAAATTTCGAATGTAACTACGTGAAGAATTTTTTTAATTTTAATATACATTTTTCTACAAAAGTTTATTATGAAGATTTCCTTACAGCAACAAAATAATGTTATAGTTATAAAATTGTTCTTCCGACTTTCTTCAGAGAAGTCGGACAAAGATAGAAATACCGTTATTGACGTTTTTAAAATTTCTGTAGTGTTGAAGGGTTATTTGGCATATCTTTTGTATTTTATCGTTGCAAAATAGTCAGGCGTACTCCCAGTTTTTTGGTTCAAAATAAAAACCAGTAAAGAAAGTAGTAAAGTCGGACGGGGCCGACTATATGATATCTTTCACCAATTAAATGTGTGGACTTAATATATATTTGAAATAATTTAAAACAACATATACACATGTAATTCTGAAATCTTTGAAAAATTGCATGTTAATCGAGCGGACTTGGGTTCTTCGGTGTACCATTTGTATGAAATCGAGCACAGCTATGTTTGGGAGCTCGAAACTTAAGACACACCATTCTAGACTCAATTCAGTACGCCATGCCAAATTTCGTGAAAATTGAAAGAGATTGGTGCACCATTTACATTAACTCGGACGAAAATATATATGGGAGCTATATATAAATCTGAACCGATTTTTACGAAACTTTACACACATCAGTCTAGGCTGAATTCAGTACGCTGTGCCAAATATCGTGCAAATCAAAAGATATATAGGGACTTTGGTGCACCACTTACATTAAATCGGACGAAAATATATATGGGAGCTATATATAAATCTGAAACGATTTTTACGAAACTTTACACACATCAGTCTTGGCTGACTTCAGTACACTCTGTCAAATTTCGTGCAAATCGAAAGATATATAGGGACTTTGGTGCACCACTTACATCAAATCGGACGAAAATATATATGGGAGCTATATATAAATCTGAACCGATTTTCGTGGAACTTAACACACATTATTCTAGATCTAATTCATTACGCTGTGCCAAATTTCGTGCAAATCGAAAGATATATAGATACTTTAATGTACCATTTACCTTAAATCGGACGAAAATATATATGAGAGCTATATCTAAATCTGGACCGATTTTTACGAAACTTAACACACATCATTCTAGACCTAATTCAGTACACTATGTCAAATTTCGTGCAAATCGAAAGATATATAGATACTTTGGTGCACAATTTACCTTAAATCGGACGAAAATATATATGGGAGCTGTATGTAAATCTGAACCGATTTTTTCCAATTACAATAGGGTTCGTCCTTGGGCCAAATAAGTGACCTGTGCCAAATTTCATCCAATTCGTATCATAAATGCGACCTGTACTTTGTGTACAATTTAACATATACAGATGGACGGACGGACGAACATGCATAAATCGACTAAGAATGTGATTCTATGCACATTCTCAAAAGGAACCATGTGTCTATCTCGTTTCCTTATGCCTGTTACAAACTTATGCACAAAGACATAGTTTTTATAACCAAATGTCTCTTGCAACAACTCGAAGTAAGTACTTATCTAACCGACGATAAAAACTTCATGAGAATTTCCCTGGCGCTTCACTTCGTGCTTAACAGGACGTTTGTAAACAAATCAATTTTTTTTTAAAATTTTTATTTTTTAGTCCATTTTTTAACTGATAGATAGACCGAATCGAAGCTTTTGCAGTTATCAACCTAAACAATAACTGAGATTTTTTCTATCATTTAAAATTTTAAATAGCATTATTTGTATTGATTTTCAGATTTTTGTGCTAAACAAAAAACTCTAAAATATTTTGCATATTTTATCGCTTCTAATTGAGCACTTATCGACATGGCATACCTTTGGGTATTTGTGATAGTATTTAGAAATTATTATATTTATGCACATTCTTTTGGGAATTTGTTATGTTAAGTGACTTAAATTGAAGTTAGTTATACACACTTTTAAGCATTTACCAACACATTGCAAAAAAATCGCTTTAAATAAAAAAAAATATTTTTTATGAGATGAAAAAATAAAACCCATTTTCTTTTGTGAAAATTTTTATATTTTGTTCATGCAATTATTAATGCATGATTTTCCACCTGTTTCACTTACAAAGCCCTCGAGGTGTGAGGCTGTATTTGTTTGGGGGTTCTCTGTTTTTTTTTGTTTCTTTTGGAAAATTCCTATAAATATTTCATGCATAATTGAATTTTAAAATGTTTTTTTTTTTTTTTTTTTTTTTGGCAAAATATTTCACACTCACACCAGCTGGGAAAATAAGTAATCACATACCGACACACACACGCAAGGTTAAACTAAAACTGACCCTTGTTGAGTAACAGCACATGGTAACCTTTTTTCTCTTGTTGGAATTTCATTTTCATTTTTTTTGTTTGCTGTATAAAATATTGCAAATTTGTAGGATTCAATGAATGTTAAATAAATATTACAAACATATACACACGCATACCCCCAAAATACCCATTGGAAATTCAGATATTAGGGTGGAAATGATTGAATGAATTTTTTTCAGGGAGTAACCCCAACAAAAAATGCATGTAATTTTTAAAGAAAAGGGAGTAACCCCAACAAAAAATGCATGTAATTTTTAAAGAATATTTTTTGTAATACCTATATAATTCCTGGGTGGCGTAGGGGATGATAGAGCATAAAGCAAAGGCTCTGATTGCCTTTAACATGGCGAAGTCCAGGCTTATCTTGGTCCATCATTCATCTCAATTGTGGACACTGACGTCCACGTGGTGTCACCTGGGGTAGCTATTTTCATCACCCGATGAAAAAGTGAGCTAAAATGTGCCGCGAGTTCACCCATAAGAACTAAAAAAAATGAGTTGAGGCGTTCGGTTAGTTTCCCACACTTAGAAAACAGAACCTACTATGAAAAAGCAAAGAAACAGAAAACCAAACCCACCTAATGTTGACGACCCCCATAAACGTAAACATAAAGGACCACGATCTGCGAATCTGCACTTGGAATGTGGGCACGTGGTACAGAACAGGTGCAGTGTTCCCTATGGCGGATGTACTCAAGAAGTACAAAACCGATATTATTGCCTTACTGCAAATGAGATGGAAAGGGACTAGCGTAAGTAAATCGATGATTACGCCATGTATTATAGCTGCCATGAAGTGAGACGTGAATTTGGCTGCGGATTTATGGTTAACAGGGGAATAATAGACCTCGTCTCCAGATTCAATCCAGTAGATGAGCGAATTGCTATAATCCGTATAAAATAGAGATGTGTTACGAACAAATTCTCAGAGAACAAATGATAAACTGCCATATGAAATGACTTACTAAAAGAGAATACAGAGAACGAACTTTTTTATACATGTAAACGAGGGCACCAGTTCACATGGTTAAACAGGGCTATTATAAAAGCGAAGTTCTTCTACATCAGACTCATTTGCGCCCATGCTACGACCGAAGATAAAGATGAACAGACCAAAGACATATTTTACGAGCGCATAGAAACAACATATCGTCAGCTAAAATGCAAAAAGGCGTAACTAACAAAAGCATAATTGTGTAGGAGAAGCAAAAAACTGTTTTGAATGAAAACTATAAACATGTCATGTGAAATGAAAAAGTGTGCCCGGCAGGGTGATATTGCATATGACAAATAATAGGCTATAATTTTTTAACAAATTAGGTATTTAGTTTAATGGCAGTCATAACAATTAAGTAAAAACGTGAGTTCTTTGTTAGTTGCGCCTTTTTGCATTTATCAAATAAACCAACTTGTAGTTACGTCTTTTTGTTTTTTGTTAATAGAAGCTCCTTTTTGGACCGCAGACGTGTAAAACTTTGTCAACACATGTAGTTTATTGACATTCACAATATTCATTCAAAAAGTCAATTTTCAATTTTTTGTTAGTTACGCCTTTTTGCATTTTAGCTAACGATATGCCCCTTGCCCTGGCCATGACATTAAAATTCTGCTAGAAAATTTTAATGCAAAAATCGGAAGGGAAAATATCTTTGGCGTCCACCGTCAGAAAATTCAGCCTCCATGAAGAAACATCAGACAACTGCATAAAGTTGATTGACTTCGCTGCAGCAAAAAACATGGTAGTTAGCAGCAGCACCAGATTCAAGCATCTTGATATACACAAGGCCACGTGGATTTCTCCCGATCGAACAACTAGAAACCAAATCGATCATGTTGTGATAGACGTAAGGCATTCATATCCATTCGGACCAGTACGCATCCGTCTTAATGTAGCAGCAACGGTGCGATCTAATGTAACACGAAAATTTGACGTCGACAAGCTGCAAACATAACAGATAGCAGAAGCCAACTCCGCTCAACTTACCCAACTGCTCGACGAAAACACCCCTTGTCCAGTGGCAGAGAATTGCCCACTCCTTAAAAAACTGCAGCAAAAGCAACACTTGGGTATCAGAGATCACCATCAAGAAATCCGTGGTACGATCAGGAGTGTCGTAATGTTACTGATATGAAAAACGCAGCGTATAGGGCAACCCTGCGGACAAGAGCAACACATAATGCGATGAAGTCCGAAAATTCTACCAACGGGAAGGCTTTGGTGCAAGCAAATTCTCCTGTAGAGATAAAGAATGAAATAGTAGCGGTGAAGAGGATACCCCAGAACTAATAATAGAAGACGGTATAGAGTGTATGCCACCTAGCCAAGATGAGGTCAGAATAGCAATCAATCGGCTGAAGAATAATATATCAGCAGGTGCCGATGGGTTACAAGCCGAACTATTCAATATTGGTGGTCAGATGCTAGTAAGGAGTATGCACTAGCTGATTAGTACCATTTGGCTAGAATAATGTATGCCCAATGAGTGGAACCTCAGCATCCTGTGTCCTGTGCACAAAAAAGAGACAAGACTATATGTGCCAACTTTCTATCGCATATAAAGTGCTATCCAGCGTACTGTGTGAACGACTGAAGCCAATTGTCAACGACATTATTGGACCATACCAATGCGGCTTGAGACCTGGCAAATCCATCATTGACCACATTTTCACTCTGCGCCAAATCCTGGAAAAACCCACGAAAAACACATCAACACATACCACCTTTTCGTCGTTTATAATGCCGCATTCGACAGTCCTATCCGTTCAGAGGTGTGTAAAGTCATGTCTGCGTTTGGCATTTCTGCAAAATTAATTCGGCTATGCAGGATAACTTTAACTGGCACAAGATGAGGAGTTAAAGTCGGAAAGGACCTCTCGGAGCTTTTTAATACCGAACGAGAATTCATACAAGGTGACCTTTTTAACATCCTGCTGGAAAAGGTCTTACGAGAGGCAAAAGTGAGCAGAAATGACACTATGTACACCAAACAACAGATGTTACTTGACTACGCCGACGACATCGACATAATGGGTCAAACATTGAGAGCGACCCATTATGTCGATGTCGTCGGCGTAAGCGAGTAACAGCCACCTTTGAACAAATTGAGGAGTCTGCTAAAGTGGGTCTGGCAGTAAACGGCGAGAAGACCAAGCTGATGGTATCAAGGCACAAGACGTCCAGTAGACTCGGACCAACTGTGGAACTTGAGAAGTACAGCTTCGAGGTAGTCAACGATTTTATATACCTTGGTACCGCCATAAATAAAACGATCACATCACATCAGTTTTTAAATTCGGAGAAGGATATTGATGGCCAACCGATGCTACTAGGGTCTGAGTAAGCAACTCGAAATCAAGGCCACCTACCGCCAGACCAAACTCACACTCTACAAGACGCTGATACTACCCGCGCCGTTATATGGATCTGAAGAATGGGTACTTACGCAAGCAGATGGGGCAGCTCTTGAAGTGTTTGAGAGAAAATTCTCCGAAAGATCTATTGGCCGATCTGCGTTGACGATGAATATCGCAGAATAACGCGGACATCGACATAGTCGTATTGAGCTGCAGCGACTACGGTGGCTAGGTCATGTTGTGCGAATGAATGAGAATGTCCCAGCTCAAAAGGCATATAAAAGCGAGCCTACTGATGGTTCCCGTAGAAGGTCAAGGCCACGAATCAGATGGAAAGACCAAGTAGAAAACAACATCTTGGAACGAAGTCTTTTAAATTGGAGGAGATGCGCACAAGACCGACGCGCTTGGAAATGTTTTTTTTTAAGCTCGGCTTATGGAACAACCGTTTTGTAACAAGCCAGCTAAGTAAGTCTTGTTCACGGCCTATATAAGGCGTGGATTTCTTAAAGTTTATTTTTTCAAGGCCTATACAAGGCGTGGATTTTTTAAAAGAATATATTTTCAAGACCTACATAAGGCGTGGATTTTTTAAAAGAATATTTTTTCAAGACCTGCATAAGGGATTTTTTAAAGACTCATATTTCAAGTCCTATAGAAGGCGTGGATTTTTTAAAGATTAATTTTTCAATGCCTATAGAAGGTGTGGATTTTTTAAAAGAATACTGTTTCAAGACCTGTATTTTTTTAAGATCCCTTCGTTCCTATTACACCCATAAATATCCTCCAATAAATTGTAACATGTATGGCGATATGAAATCGTCAATAAATTTTAAATTTTACTCCCCATTGTTATTTTATGGTAGGAAAACAACTCAAATATTTTTGTTTTTGGTATTTTTCCAGCTATGCAAGAAAAATATTCATATTTTATTTGTTTTCTTTCTTTGCTGCTGACAAAATACACAACACGCCAAATAAATATAAAATAAAAGCAAGTGCAAAAATATGTTTGAGTGAAGCAAATGAATGTAAAATGTGAATACGATTGTATTGACTTTGTAAAATGGGGGTGTGTTCGGTGGAGTTGAATGTGGTTTTTGCCAAGGCAATTTATTTGGAAATTCGAGATATTTTAAAGTTTTGAGAATTTGTAATATTTTATTTTTTCCGAAATTTTATTTTTTCTTCAATATTTGAGGATCTGATTACGACCAGAATTTATTAATTTTGAATTCCCTTATATCATTTTAGATTTAAATAACCAATATTTTTCCTATCGCTATTTTGTCGACATTCTCAGCCAATACGATTTTTTTTTCACATCCCACTTTCAATGGCCTCTACCAAGGACAAATAAATAAAAAAAAAGAAATTAAATCGCAACTAATACCGAATCACTGAAGAATTTTTTTATAAACCAACAAAAATACCACACCTTTGTTTAATCACCACCATTCCTGTAATACCTGGTTGGCAGTAAAGGTGTAGAACTGTGATAAACGCTCATGATGGCGAACTAAGCACACTTCGTGGTTGTCTCTATGGGTGGGCTGACCAAACGTTGGACCACTAGACCAAAAAACACAATAAATGGAAAACTGAAATTCATGGTTCAGTCAGCAAATATTGTTTGTTTTAAAAGAGTGCGTGCCATGTAAGACCACACATGTCCCAGGAAACATTTTTATTACATATTTGGAAATCCAATTTGTGGCAAATTGGTAATGTCTGAAACACTGCATCATTTAAACGGCCTCAAGGCGAACCAGCATTAATTCTACATATGTCGAATTCCAGTTCCAAAAAATGAATCTTTAAAATGAATCTTTAAAAAATCCACGCCTTGTATAGGCCTTGAAAAATGAATCTTTAAAAAATCCACGCCTTGTATAGGCCTTGAAAAATGAATCTTTAAAAAATCCACGCCTTGTATAGGCCTTGAAAAATATTCTTTAAAAAATCCACGAATGAATCTTTAATAAATCCACGCCTTATGTAGGGCTTGAAAAATGAATCTTTAATAAATCCACGCCTCAGTATGGCCTTGAAAAATCTTTAATAAATCCACGATATGGCCCTCTTTAAAAATCCACGCCTCAGTTGGCCCTTGAAAAATATTCTTTAATAAATCCACGCCTCAGTTGGCCCTTGAAAAAATTCTTTAATAAATCCACGCCTCAGTTGGCCCTTGAAAATA
>NW_026885350.1:0-6429 GCF_032173495.1 Musca vetustissima | reverse complement strand
TCGCATTTTTGACCGAATTCGCTGAAATTTGGTACTTTGAGTTCTTATTGGGTAGCAAATTTCCCTACCAAAAATTATAAATAAAGGTCCGTTTTTTCGGAGAGCCCCCATATAAGGGTATCCCCAATTTTCGGTATTTTCGGGTTCTTGGGCTCGTTTTATAACTGAATTCTCTGAAATTTTGTACATTGGGTTCTTATTGGGTACCAAATTACTCCACTAAAAATTATAAATATAGGTCCAGTTTTTCTTGTAGTCCCCATATAACGGTACCCCCAAATTTTTGGTATTTTAAGGGTTCTGATCGTATTTTTCGACCGAATTGACTGTAATTGAGTACGTCGAGTTCTTATTAGGTAGCAAATCTCTCCACTATAAATTATAAATATTGGTCAATTTTTTCTGGTAGCTCCCATATAAGGGTACCTCCCAATTTTCGGTATCTTGAGGTTCTTGAACCAAATTCTTTTTATACCCTTCACCACACTGTGGTACAGGGTGTTATGTCTTTGTACATATGTTTGTAACAGGCAAAAGGAAACGAGAATCACTTTTTGAGTCGATTTAAGCACGAAATTTGGCACAGCGTATCAAATTAGGTCTAGAACGACGTGTGTTAAGTTTCCTGAAAATCGGTTCAGATTTATATATAGCTCCCATATATATTTTCGTCCGATTTAATGTAAATGGTGCACCAAAGTCCATTAATATCTTTCGGTTTGCACTAAATTTGGCACAGCGTAATGAATTAGGTCTAGATGTGTGTTAAGTTTCCGGAAATCGGTTCAGATTTAGATATAGCTTCTTTATCTGACCAAATGTACAATTTAGTATCGGTTGCAGAATGACGTGTTTATGGTTCCAATTTCATTTTACTGGTCCTTTAAGAATGCGACGTCTGTTAGGATTCATCTGCTGAATATACTAAAATTGGTGAAGGGTATCATATCGTCGGCCCCGTCCGTCTTTATTACTTTCCTTACTGAATGAATTAGGTCTAGATGTGTGTTAAGTTTCCGGAAATCGGTTCAGATTTAGATATAGCTTCTTTATCTGACCAAATGTACAATTTAGTATCGGTTGCAGAATGACGTGTTTATGGTTCCAATTTCAATTTACTGGTGCTTTAAGAATGCGACGTCTGCTAGGATTCATCTGCTGAATATACTCAAATTGGTGAAGGGTATCATATCGTCGGCCCCGTCCGACTTTATTACTTTCCTTACTGGTTTTTTAACTTGGTTTTTGGTCAAAAATCGGCGATTTTTCAAAAAATATTTTTTCAAAGGTCCGCCATTTTGTTAATTTTAGAGCGAAGTCAATAATCCCAGTTCATACGAGAGCCAGACATGTACTCTTTCTAACACCGTTGGCATTTTCGGATTCCGATGTTCCAGTGAGGAGTTATCATGCCCGCCATCAAAAATAAGGACTTTTCTTTAATTACAAAAAACGACAACAAAACAATAACAAAATTTTTTTGTAAATTATTTTTCTTCTCTTTTAAGTCTTCAAATATATATGTGCAAAGTTTTAATTCTTTGCAAGCATTGGTATTGATTTACCAGCCCATTGAAAATCTTGAAAAATTAAAATTGAGAATGGGTGGGGTTCCCTTAAGTAATATCAATTTACCTCCTTTTCACGAACATATGTTTAATTGTATCGCTTGTGGATACTAGTGATACTAGCTTTCTCAGCTTTTAAGTTTTTGAGGTACCAAATTCAAGCCTTAGTAAATCCTCTTGTAATAGCAGCTGTTCAACCTCGTGGATCAGGTGATCCGTGATCTTGTTGTCGACCGCATCCATTTCATTCTTGGGGGTCACCTATATTAGGTCACCGATCGTAGCAGAGTTCGTTTTTTTTTTTTTTTTTTTTTTTGGCAAGTATCCGTTTACTTTGCATTGACTCAGAAGCTAATTTTGTTTGCGGTTTGGAGATATATTCCTCTTCGCTGTTTCTGAGGAAGTGGGGAGAAGGTCAGTTTAATCTTAGGGGCATCCCTCTGATGTACGCTCTTGATTCCCTTCCATACTCCACAGTTTCCGGCTTTGTGGCATCCACCATCTCTCTGTTTATGTTTTAAGAATTTTTCCCCACTACACAAATATATAGGATTTAGGACAACATGATTCTATATATATAATATAAATTTAGTTTAAAGATTTTACATCCATAACACAACGATGCCATCCATCCCTCCCTATAATGGCATAAAAGTTAAAATACCTACAAACTCCTTCCACTTTACGAACACTCAATAAAGAGAACTTCATCATCACTATTACTATGGGCACCATAATCACCTTAATGTTTATTATTACCGAATATAGTATTCCACATAACGAATTACAACATTTTGTACTTAAATATCCATAACAAATTGTTAAGGGTAACAGCACACTCACACAAATCCTCTTACGGCAGAATATCACCATTCACATTATCCCCTTAATATAAATTTACATAAAAAGTTGTTGAACAACTTTGACTAGCATGCACACACATACATTTGCATAATAACTTTTAACAAAGGATAGTCCGTTGATGGATTCCATAAACTTGGCCATAAAAAATTTAAAATCCTAAGATATTAGGTACAACCAGGGTCCAAATGTATGCACTGTTAAAAGTTGTTGAATTGACGAAAATGTCTTAGAAAAAAATTCTTCACCACTTTTGATAAACATTTTGTGAACATAAGGATTATTTTCAAATAAATTGAAAATTGTATCGATGCCTTTGCCACAGGTTATTATGTCTTTGTGCATTTGTTTGTAACAGGCGAAAGATAGACACATGGTTCCTCTTGAGAATATGCATAGAATCACTTTCTGAGTCGATTTATGCCTGTCCGTCCGTTGATGTTAAATTGTAATAAAAGTATAGGTCGCATTTATAATCCGATTTGGATGAAATTTGGTCCAAGAATGAACCCAATTGAAAATGGTGAAAATCGGATCAGATTTAGATATAGCTCCCATATATATTTTCGTCCGATGTAATATAAATGGTGCACCAAAGTAGCTATATATCTTTCGACTTGCGCGATATTTGGTATAGAGTACTGAATTAAGTTTATAATGTTTTTTGCTGAGTTTCGTGAAAATCGGTTCAGATTTAGATATAGCTCCAATATATATTTTCGTCCGATTTCATGTAAATGGTGCACCAAAGTCCCTATAAATCTTTCGATTTAAACGAAATTGCATTGAGTCTAGAATAATGTGTTTCGTGAACATCGGTTCAGATTTAGACATAACTCCCATATAAAGTTTTGCGCGATTTTGTGTCAATGTAAGTAAAGTATATATGTAAGTATATAATGCACTAAAGTCCCAGAGTTTGTCCGATTGGCCCAACTTACTGAAGTAAATATAAATTAATCTCAGGCAAGTTTCCTTGAAATCGGTACAGATTTAGATATAGCATAGCTTCCCTATATAATTTTGACCTATTCATGTTGATTGTACACCAAATAATCAATGGGTGTTTGATTGAGATTAAATTTTAAACAGTTCAGCATACCAAATAGCGTGTGTCAACTTTACTTTAAATGGACCCCCCATTCTCGGGTTTTTGATTTAATTCGATTCTTTACTAATTCAAGAATGTCCCTACAAAATTTCAAGTGAAAATCTCAAGAACTCTTGAAGATATCGCCGATTTATTGTGTCAACATCAAGTGACGGCTAAAGGGCTTCTCAAACTTTAAACGCGTTTTTCTCTTTTGCGAATGGCGGGCACGATAGCTCAAAAACTAATAACCCAATCGATTCCAAATTTTTACACGTTTCTCTGTGAGTGTACAGCTATCGTATGAACTAGGATAAAGCCAATCGGTGGAGATCTTCCTTATTTTTTAACTTGGTTTTTGGTAAAAAATCGGCGATTTTCCAAAAATATTTTTTCAAAGATCCGCCATTTTGTTAATTTTAAAGTGAATCCAATAATCCTTGTTCATGCGAGAGCCAGACATGTACTCTTTCTAACACCGTTGGAATTTTCGGATTCCGATGTTCCAGTGAGGAGTTATCATGCCCGCCATCAAAAATAAGGACTTTTTGTTAATTACAAAAAACAACAACAAAACAATAACAAAATTTTTTGTAAATTATTTTTCTTTTCTTTTAAATCTTCAAATATATATGTGCAAAGTTACAAACCTTAACAAGCATTGGTATTGATTTACCAGCCCATTGAAAATCTTAAAAAATTAAAATCGAGAATGGGTGGGGTTCCCTTAAATCGATTTACAAAATTTTTCATAGGTTGCAGAATGACATGTGTAGTGTTTAATGTTAGTCGGTTTACATATAGATAATGATCACGTTTTAAGTTCGTTCAATTTCACGAAAATGCTCCTTCGAAAAAGTGATGTATGTTAGGATACATAAGTAGAATATACCCAAAGTGATGGAGGCTATCATATTGTCGGCCCAGTTCGACTTAACTTTATAACCTTATATATAGACCTTGGCTACTACATTAGATGACATAATAAAATTATAAATTTAAAATGTTATAAATTATAATCATTAATATTCCTCATACGAAATTAAATTTTAAGATATACATTTTCAAACATCTAATTAACTTTTCTTATCATCTTTCTTTGGAAATTAATTTGTCCTCCTTACATTCATAACAACAGTTTAGTAAATTCCTTAGGTTATTATGCCCTGGTTTCAACAAATGATAAATATGCCATTAATATTGTTTTTGTTTATGTGAATCCTGCGGTTGTTGACTTTAGTGTTGAAACCACAACACAACAAATTCATCATGTTCGTTGTGGTTTGTGTCTCTGACTGAGAGTGACAACAAGAAATTTCCTCGTAATTGCAATACAATCACCACTGCTAAGTCCGTCTGTCTGTCTATGTTAAATTGTAAACAAAGTACAGGTCGCATTTATAATCCGAATTGGATGAAATTTGGCATAGGTCACTTATTTGGCTCAAGGACGAACCCTATTGATATTGGGAAAAATCGGTTCAGATTTAGACATAGCTCCCATATACATTTTCGTCCGATTTAATGTAAACGGCCCCTATATATCTTTCAATTTGCATGAAATTTGGTACAGCGTAATGAATTAGGTCTATAATGATGTGTGCAAAGTTTCGTGAAAATCGGTTCTGATTTGGATATGGCTCCCATATATATTTTCGTCCGATTAAAGGTAAATATTGTACCAAAGTCCCTATATATCTTTCGATTTGCACGAAATTAGGCGCAGCGTAATGAATTAGGTCTAGAATGATGTGTGCAAAGTTTCGTGAAAATCGGTTCATATTTGGATATAGCTCCCATATATATTTTCGTCCGATTTAAGTTAAATGGTGTACCAAAGTCCCTGAAAATCTTTCGATTTGTACGAAATTTGGCACAGCGTAATGAATTAGGTCTACAATGATGTGTGTAAAGTTTCCTGAAAATCGGTTCATATTTGGGTATAGCTCCCATATATATTTTCGTCCGATTTAAGTTAAATGGGGTACCAAAGTCCCTATATATCATTCGATTTGCACGAAATTTGGCATAGCGTACTGAATTAAGTCTAGAACGATGGGTATTAAATTTCGTGAAAATCGGTTGAGATTTAGATATAGCTCTCATATACATTTTCGTCCGATTTTAGGTAAGTAGTGCAGAAAGGTCCCTTTATGTCCTTCGATTTGCACGAAATTTGGCATAGCGTACTGAATTGAGTCTAGAATGATGAGTGGTGAGTTTCGGGAAAATCGGTTTAGATTTCGCCATATCTCTCATATATGTTTTCGTCTGATTTTATGTAAATGGTGCACCAAGGTCCTTATATATATCCTTCAATTCGAACAAAATTTGGCATAGCGTACTGAATTAAGTCTAGAGAGATGTGTGTTAATTTTCGTGAAAATCGGTTCAGATTTAGATATAGCTCCCACATATAGATTATATTTTTAACAACGCGGCGAACCGAATAGCGTGTATCAATTTTACTATAAATCATTTTCCATAAATTTTCTCCATGTTACGCAGGCGGCTCTAAATCCGCTCGAATGAAATTAAAGTTAGGATAGGTTGGAGAAAGAGGGAACATAGACATGCAATTGTTAGGATACATATGTACAATATACCCAAAGTCGTGAAGGGTATCATATAGTCGGCCCAGTCCGACTTTACTGGTTTTTAATATCGTTTTGGTAGATATATGGATACGTTGCTAATATCAGTGATGATGGTAATATTATCTTGGGAAGCTGGCACAAACATATAAAGGCGTAATGGAATACACCGTACAACTTGTAGGGATGTTCGTTTTGACATCAGGTGCTTAGGGAGGTCTACGCTTATTGCTGGCACTGTTTTGCGCTTAATTTATTCTGGGATGTAATATATTTGCTATTGTTGAATATTTCTAATTTTGTCACATAAAAACCA
>NW_026885349.1:0-65116 GCF_032173495.1 Musca vetustissima | reverse complement strand
GATACCCATTTTATTAAAATTATTTATTAGGGGATGTACGCGTTTGCCCGGTTGTTTTAATTGGAATTTCGGGTACGACCCACATATTTTGATCCCCAACAGATACAGACACATATTACACCATTTTTGAAAGCGCAAATCGCAGTCTTTTATTTGAATCAGTCTTGGTGGTGGACTATAATGGACCCAAATTCAACTTTTAGAGAGTTTTTCAAAAAAATTGGGGTTCAAAACCCGGGTTTTTCGCTGCATCTCCCAAACGGTTTGTGATAAGCCCTTCCACTCAATGGAAAGGTATTATCATAAGCATTAAAATGATACCCCGTATCCAAACTTCTGGGTCAAATAATCAGGAAAACGGGTACGTTCCCCAAGAACAAATACATCCCCATAATTAGGTTAAAAATATCTACCTCTAGAAAAAAAAATCAAGGAAAAATTTGATCGTTTTTACTCAACTAAAACTAAACCATTGTCCGAAAATATGAATTATGAAGAAATGTAAAAAACGTCTTAAATTCAGTATGGGCCAAACTTGATATACCTTCACCATAAGTTGGCGTTTCAAAATACCTTATATTTTCTAAAATTTTAATTTGGAATATTTCAATGTGTCTTAAGCGGTTTATAGTCTCCTCCATATTTACTCACTGGAGTTAGGGGTGTGTAAAAACAAAAGGACAAATTCGCTACAGGTCAAGTTTTATTTATGGTAACTCTAAAGTGAACGAAGAAAGACCTTATTATCTTTATTTGTTGGTATTGCGGGTTATTTTTTAAATCACATTTCTTAAGTCAAATCGAATGAGGAATATTTTTGTAAAACATATCAACCTACTATAAATTGTGTGCTAAAAAGTCAACTAGATCGAAGTTTGTTACGGAGCGAAGTCTAGTAAATATGATGTGTGTAGAAGTCGAGGTTAAAAGTCGCATTTGGTTTAGAACGATTTTTCAAATGATTAAAAATGTTCGGGTTTTGTCAATTAAAAAACAGTCTTCGGTAAAATTGTTTCGTCTGTGGTTATGTCGTCAATATTTGGAAACCGAAAACGTTGCCGGAATCCCCAATATGTGTTATCCCCAAAAATAATTTATCATCCCCAAAAAATCGCCAATATATTGAAATTAGATCTGCACCAGAACCTACACGAATGGGTTTAATGAAAAAAAACGTGTTCTACGTGAGCATTGCTTGTTGGTACACAAATCATATTTAATACTAGTCCTGCAAGTCCTTAGTTTTGACTCAGCAGAAACCTAAGATAAATAAACTTTCCTCTAAAAAGAAAATAAACTGCTGAAACATCATCTCCAAATTATATCTTTCGTCATGCCTTCTTAAACTTTAATTCGGTTGTTGAACTGATTAGCAGCGTATTTTTATACATATGTAAATACTTAAAACATTTCGTTTTAATTTTTACCGATAACAATTAGGACTGTAATTTTATTTCCTCCTCAAAATCATATCGCAAGATAATTGATTATATCGAAAACTTAATCCCCAACAAATCCTCAGATATCCAAACCAAAAAAACGAATCTCCATTTCCAAACAAAAATCCCCAATTTGGGGATAAATCCCCTAAACTGGCAACACTGGAAACCGATTATGCGATTTCCTACGAATTCGTTTCAACGGTCGAAAGTCGAAAATAACGGCGAATTGCACTTGTGCAATAAAAAAAACGAAGTCAGTAATGCAGTTTTTTACATTAAAACCATTTTTTGGTGAAAAAAATGTGTAGTTGGCCGTCAAATTATTCTCTTCAATTTGTAATGAAATATTTTTAATGTTTATTTTGAACTTTGAAAACAATAACGTAAATCGAATGGATTACAGATGAGCAGAGCAGTGTTACATTTCATATAACTCCAAAATTTTGAAAACATCACAAAATTGTTGTTCAATTCTTGTACGTATTTTCCAGTATTGGTGGTTCGATGGTCTCGAAATCAAATCAAATTTTTGTATCATTTTTACAGCATTTAAATTCAAACACTGAGCACAAACATTATTAGAATAGAATTTTATTATTCCTTCATTGGTCTTTTAAAAATATTGCACTTGTTTTTTTTCTTATTTTTTTATTTTGTTTTTTATCGTTTAGTGTATTTGACCCTTGGTCAATATTAGCACTAATAAATTTCAGACAATACACATTTTTTCTTTTGTTTTGTTGTTGCAATTTCGCAAAAATCAAATATATTTTTTAGAATTCTATTTGGTGGGCGTTTGTGAAAAAATGATCAAAAGACATTTAGGTTTATATTTTTTGCTCATTATAAGTGTATTCAAAATATCTTCAGCTGTAGGTCATTATAGCCGGTATCAACTGTATATTTTTTTGGCTATTCTATTTTTATTTTGCATTCTTTAGTGTTGATAAGTAACAATATTTTGTGGTTTTGTTTTCATAACAACAAGGAAAATAAACCGAATTTTATTTAAGAACATTTTTTGGATATTTTGGAATTTATTTAATCCATAATGAAATCTTTGTTTTTGGATGGATATATGCAGAATTTTCACATTTTAACACATTTTTTTTTTGTTGTATTTTAAAAACAATATAATACACATGTAGAAAACAAAATTTCTCCTTTAAATATTTAAACAAAATCACATTTGTTTAGTTATGCAATTATACATACTTAATATTTACACTTATTGAAACTTTTTCTCTTTTTTTCAATTATTTTGATTATTTAACACAATTATTCGCAAATGTGTTGTTGCTGTATTTTTCAAACCTTTGTATTGTGTTTTGATTTTCGTTTTTTCATTTTGTTTCTTTGCACTTTGTATTTAATTGATATTCTTCATTCTATGTATGTCGGTCGATGTGTATGTATTTTGTTTATAATTTCGCACTTCCTTTTCACACTGGTCATAGGTACAATAAAAACAAAAAATATCATTCCATTATCATAGCAAAATTCTGCTTCATTAGTTAATCAGTAACAGGCAGGCTAACCAAACAAAAAAAATATTCGACGCTGAATCACTTTTAAAATATATTTTTGTTTAAAAGAAAAAAATACTTTGCTAAATACTTTTTGGTTTGTTTTTGCATTAAAATTCCACAGAATAATATAGAACGAAATGTTGACGTACATTTATTTATTATTATTTTGTTTGTTTTGTATTATAATTTAGCGCAGAAAAATCGCGCACACGAATTGGCCAAATAGCCGTAACGGCAATAACATGTTTCTCCCACGGCGTACAAAAATCAACTAACGACGACAGTGTGCGTTGTTTTCCTCACATAGTTCATTCATAATATCGTAAAAAATAATAAATCCCTCTCTCTCTTTCTCACACTCTCTCTCCCTTACTACTTACGGTCTCTCTGTTATTTTGTTTTGTTTTTCTTTTCCATTGAACTCTCTTTGTTCTGGGAGAGCAAAGACATGCGGTTGTCCCGCCGTTAGGTACTGGTGTGTACGTTTGTTAGCCAGGGATGGGAGTAAATATGAATTCTCAAAATGTGCTAAAGAGGTAAACAGTTGCTTTTGGGCTGTGGTGAGGTTGATGATATTTTCTTTGCCAATTTCATGTGAAACCAAAGATGACACATTTGTTTTCCTCAAGAAGAACCCGATATTACGATTTGTGGTTAGAAGTAAAGATATGAAAGAAAAGATGTGTGTCCACAAGTAGCCAATTATGGAGACACATTTACTGAAGCACGGACAAAGATACATCCATTACCGCCCGATTTTTTGCGAACAATAAATTTTTATTTATTCACATATGGTTATAGCTTTAATAAATATGTTATAAATAAAATTGTTCATTCCTTACGAAAATATTTCATAAAAATAAGAGTAATAATGCAAATAAAAAACGTGTTTTGTAGTTCTTTGCATCAAATTTTCTCTACAAAACATAAAATTCAAAATATAAAGCATCAGTTTCTAAGAAAAACAAAAAATATGGAGAATGAAAATCAAATTAAAAAATCGTGCTAATTTTGTAACTGTGTAATATTTTTAATAGTTAGTCTAATCATCAGTGTTTCTGAAATTGGGCATTAATGTCCAGAAGAAGGCCCAAAAATAGAAAATAAATGATTTGGGCGATTTTTGGGCATTTTATTATATCCGTTATAAAATTTAATAAAATGTATCTTCTCAAGGATAATAATAGATTTTATGATAAATACCGGTCAATATTGGGCTGGTCAAATGGACCGAGATTTTTGTGTAAAAAAATACTAAATTTATTCCGGAAAACGTAGACGGCGGAAGGTGACAGCAGTGTTGCCAATTTAACACTTTTAATGCTAGATTTAGCACTTTTCAAAATCGTTTAGCACCAAAAAAGTGATCTAACACCTAGCACATTTTTTAGCACTTTTATTTTTTTCTGGAACTAGTTAAAATTTTGGGTATTATTTCGATTTCAAATTGCGCATTAAATTGCCCCTATGTTTTACGCTATGAGTTTGATTTTAAAATGTTAAAAAAGTGTCAGTACATCTGTAAACAATTGAAAATCTTGAAGTTGGGCCGGTCAAAACTTTTTATATTCTGCACCATGTGGAGTGTATTAACATTTTCTCAAATAATGTTCGGGTACTTCATATGGTTACTATAGCATTGCTTGCTAATAGGTTGTTTATTTTGTAAAATGAAAAACCGGATTAAGTGGGTCTTTGTATTGATGTGAAAGCATGAACCTAAATCGGAAACTTTCTGGAAAGGAGTTTTTTTCACCGTGAAAACGGAATGCCAAATTATAGCAATGGGCCGCGTTCCACTTTATAATGGGGTTATGTCAAAAGATGGACCTACATCAAAAAATTCGGCAAACAAATTTTTAAATAACAGACTATTCGGCGGGAAAAGGTTCTAAACCTTAAAAGTAGGCAACCTTTATATGGGGGATAAGTCCAAACATATACCTATGTAGAAAATTGTCGCAAAAATATATACTACCCTTCAAGAATCCAGAGTCTAAAAGCTTCAAATAATTAATACCAGTTTAAAAAAACTGGTATTAATTCCTGGGGAAATTGACACAACATTAATATAAAAAGTTTCAAATTATATTCAATTCTATGGAAAAACTTGACCGATGTCCACAAAATCTCGTTCTCTAGGCCCTACCCCGAAACATAGACCCACATTGATATTTTTTGGTGGGGAAATCTATACCTAATGAGAATCCAAAATATCAAATTACAACCAATTTTACTAATTTATCTTATACAATCATTATCACTTTTATTTGCCACTTTTTTACATTTTTTAGGACTTTCTGGCACTTAAAAAAACTAGTATTTTTATCAACAACGTTTTGGCAACACTGGGTGACAGTGAGTAGTTAACCTTTAAATTTATACCAATAATTTTGATGAATATTCTCGGATGTGGAAATTATTATCCAACATTTTCGCTCTATTTAATATAGAGCCGATCGTTACCTTTTTAAAGTTCCGGGTGACACCTATAGTTTTCGCTTAATATTTATGGTATAAAAATTACCAAAATCCTTAATTTTTATTTCCATTTCTATCCGATCTATAGACCATAATTAGAGTCCGAAAAAATGAATCTGGGCAACAAATAAACATGATGGGTATGAAATTTTTTTCTCCACGAAGACAGAGATTTGAGAATTTGGCAACATATGAAAACCATTATTTGTACTTTGGCATATCGCTTATGTGCTGCATGAACGGCATACAGTGAACTCGCGATAATGTGAACATCCACTACAGTGAACTCTCGGGATAATTCATAATCACTGTGTGAATGTTCACATTATCGAGAATTCACTGTATATCAAAAAATCAAGCGGTATGTGTTCTTATATTATTTAGTAATATTGAAGTCCCAAATATGGACCACAGTCACTGAAAAATTAAATTCAAATATAGGCAACCGTCTCTAAAAATTCCAGTCCAATGGTACGACTATTTTGCTCCGTTTATTCCTACACTAATAGAAAAAAACAAAAACAAGTAAAAAAGTGTCAGCCGGTGTTAATACACCTAATGGTTCCCGAGAAATTCGTGTAAAAAAAGATACTGGCCAAGTACAAAAATAATAGATTGGTTCTAGACTTCAAAAAATAAGTTAAAATTAGACTAAATAATATAAAAAAATATATTGTTGTAGTTATTTTAAGAATTTATAATAAAATAAATTAAAATTTAGATTTCATAAAAAAAATAATACCAGAAATTCATTGCCAAAAAACTTAAATAGCATAAAGTACGACCATAAGAAAAATTTAAACATTAAACAATTTTATTTATTGTCACTGTCTGATAATAAACGTAAACGTTTGCGAAAGACTACAATATCACTGCCATCACTGGAATGATTTTGTTGATCATTATCATTTCTAGCCGACTGTGTTGGGACATCAGTAGATTTTTGAACGAAATCAGTTATTTTAGATTGAGTTTTATTTCGCGTTAACCCATTATAAACTTCCCTGTAAGATGCCATTAATGATTTCAGTTCACGTTGAAATTTGGCAGCTCGTTCCTCGTCATGATCATGTTGTTCAAAATGACTACCTAATTTTGTAGCGAGATCAAGACCTTCTTTAATTAGAGATGCTTTCAAAATTGGACGATCTCTTTCGTCACTGTCACTAGGTTCTTTATCATAACAAGTCTCAAGGGTGAGATCTATAATTTCATTTTCGCTCAAGCTTTCATCTACCAACAATTCTTCTACATCTGCTAACGATAGGTCATCGAATCCATCCCCACCGATTGCATTGGCCATTGTTATTATATCAGCAAGTTCAGCGTTATTATCGATAACAGGATCTTTGCATTTTACGCATTCTGACCAAATATTTTTCCAACACGAGTTCAAAGTTGATGGCTTTAATAAATCTAACGCGATCTTGACTTGATTAATGCAGTGCATTATAGAAAATTTTTTCCATTCATCTATGACTAATGATTCCTCATAATTATCAAGTTTTTCTAAAACATAATGAAATGAACTTCTTATGTAATACGTTTTAAACGTAGCAATTATCCCCTGGTCTAGTGACTGCTCCAAAACTGGATGGCCTGGTGCATAGTCTAGAATCAAAAGAACTTTAAATTCGAGACATTTTTCTTTCATGTAGCGCCTAACTTCTGGGATGAAGTGCTTCTGAAACCACTCTGTGAAAATTGCACTGGTTACCCAAGCCTTGTTCGCCATCCAGTGTACAGGCAATTTATTGAAATCTACACTTTTCATGGAACGTGGTCTTAAGGCACGATATACTACCGTGCCACCATTCATGTTGATAATAGATAAAATAGATAATAATAGATTAAATCGTGAGGTAAGGTTATATGGGGCATATATCAGAACATGGACCCCATTTTCCACACTACATTTATATGGGGACTTTATCAAAACATGGACCCAGAGACCCCATTTTCCATACCAATAGTTTTTTTAATATAAAAAAATAGGTGAGCCAAATTTGGCGCCTACGTTTAAAGTATTATAAATGATAGCGACTTGATTAAAGAAACCCGGAAATAGGGTGTAAGATGTTGTATTTGCGATTCAATATAGTAAACGTAGGTATCTTATGAATTTATTGATTTTTTTTGTATGGGAAGCTTAAACCTTTTATGATTTTCACAATTAAAGACATTTCGATTAAGTCATATTCTGTGGCTCTTAAGCTTGTGGTTAATTATATATTTGTCAATAATGACTCAAAAATACTTATTAATTATAATAAAAAATATTTTTGTGTGTAATTTTTTTTTATAGAATCGCCTAATCATTAATATGTTATCTAATCTTATGTAAAAACTCATCAACATATGGTACTGAGGTACAAGGATGCAAAAAAGTCATAACCCTAATACCCAACGAAAAAAATCCTGTTTATTTTCTAATAAGAAACATTTTCCTAGAAAGGGATGAAAAAATGCAAAATTAGAAGTTGCTGTTTTCTACCTGTATCTGAAGGTCATAGATTTACGATCTAACAAGCCTTCTGAACGTCAAATGTACGCCTTAAATGTGGTTTTGCCAATAAGATTTGGCAATCATGGAATTTGTGATTTACAGCAGGGAAAATATGACGGGAATTTCCCGAAAAAATATGTTTGGAAAATAGTTGTTGTTATTGTTTGTCAATAAGAATTTCCAAATTCTTTACATTTATAATACATTTCAGTGCTGCGGAAATCAAAAATGAATGCGAAGTTTTTATATACAAATTTTTGGAACCACGTTATAATGATTTTTACATTTATTTTCAAAGTAATTTATTTTCAAAGTTATTTATTTTCAATTTTACTCGGTAATATTAATCCTTATGAATTAACAACTAAATAATTTTAGATCAACACATTTCTTAAATCTATCTCTGGAAATTCGCATTGAAGTAACGTCTAGTACCTAAAAATGATATTATGCAGATCATGCATTAAAATTTGGAATCGATTTTCATATTTGCGAATATATATATTTGTTTATTCGCAGAGTCGAAAAGTAATAACTGCAAATTTCCAGATTACAATTATTTTCCACCAATAGTCAATAAGAATATTGAATTCAAACATCCGTAATAGTCAGGCGGGATCTTTTTGGATTTAGCCAGCCTACCTACCTAATCATTTGGTATTTGGGAATAACCCCTCTTGAATAATACAGACTAAATTTGCAATGGGATGTGATATGTCATATTTGTGTGTACGCTATTTCTAGTGGGTAAATTTATTTTCTTATTTCTGGTAATAAATGTCATAAATTGTGGCCCTGACGGTAAGTGCCCACCTTAAAACGTGTTTTTACCATTGTCAATAAGAATTTTAATCGCACAATACATATTAGAGTGGGAATTCATAATTTGCTGTCCTTTCCACAAGATCTTATATAAAAGTAGTTTTTATGAAATATCGGTTTGGAAATACATACACTGCATTAGGATGCATTAAAAATTTCTGTGCCAAAAGATTAACAACTTAAAACGAAGTTACGTTTGACCAGGCCCTAAATCGACGGTGACCCTTATAAAGGATAACTTTTTTGGACTTTTTTTATTCTCCAAGAAAAGAAATTCCTGTTTGGAAATTGGGCTATAAACACCAACCTATGCGAATAAGATTTTTTATCCAGAAACCCGGAATATCAAATTACATCCACTTTAGTTACAAAATGCGACAAAAATTAAAAATACCGAAATTACAAAACTTTTTTTTAAATATTGCCACCTCTGATTTCTAAAGATAGATAGACCGGTCTTTCTTATAAAAAGTCATAGTTCTGTTTATATTTCAAATTAATTCCCCTCTCCCCCATTGAATTCGATAGTGTGTCAATTTATCCTTCCTGTAAGTTCCAGTAATTTTGTAAATACATTCGCAAATTACCTACCAATAATATTTCTTTTTTATTTAATATAATAATGACTCATATAAATACTTATCTCAAAATCTTGTTGGGAAATAACAAACATTTTTGGCATACTTTTATGGATTTTTTCAACGATTATAATCAATATTTATGTAATATGTATAACCAGACCAGACCACACACACACAACATTTTGATGTTGTTGTGAACACCTGAAGGAATGTTGCACAGAAACAGAAAAAAACTCCAAAATAAATACCATGCAATTGTTTGTCGGATACACTTGACTGAATAGAACAAACTACCGTTGGATTTTTTTTATTAAATGCTTCAATTAATTCCGATTTTTTTTCTTAGTGATTATTTTTATTTTCAGCTAACAATTAAAATAAAATCAAAACAACAAAACAACTAAAAAAATATGGACTTTCTAAAAATTTTACATAACCTCAATTAAGAATGTGTGACTACCAGCAGTGTGTAATTAAGTAATGGAGCCGGGTATGTAAAAATTACAATGGTTAAAAGACATTGAATAAAAAAAGATATTGTAAACCCATGAAAATTAAATACTGATTTAGGCAATTACCGATTAAATACAAACAAAAAATTAAATTACAACAACAAGCGGTAGCGAGAATAACCACAAAAATGTCTCCCCTTTTCCTACCTTGCCCATATAAATAATATTTTGTTTTATAATAAAGGGAAAGGTTTAATCAGACACTGACTGTCTCACTCACTTGTCAATGGGGAGATTTTAAATTCAATACTAAAATTACAAAACCAGAAAGAAAAAAGCAACAACAACAAACATTAAATGCAGTATCAGAAGACTTTGCCGCTACGTGTTACGAATTTATAATTGAGAAATCAAATACAGGAGCGGAGGTTCAAATGTACCCACGAAAAAAAAACTTTACATCAAATTCCAATATAGAATAAATTATAAGAAAATTAAATTTTATTTTCTCATTTTCGTTAAACATTCGTTGGTAATTATTTTTAGTATTGTCAGGTGGCGGTGGTGATGGGTGAAGGCATGGGAAAAATTTAGTGACGTTTATCAAGAAACACAAATGTTAATTCGTAAAGAGAATGAGGGGGGAGGATAACTAAAATTATTGTTTATAGTTATAGATATGGGGGAAACAATCAACAAGTACTTAGCTTGGCCTAGCTGATTGTCTGCCTGTCTGTCTGTCCGTCCGTCATTTGTAATCAAAACATCATATCTAACCAACCTCATATACACACGCACCATCTTACAAACACCCATTGAACATTAAGTCATAGTAATTAATAAAAGGGGAGGCAAACAGGCGTTGACTTATACCACCCCGCCAAACCCTGTGTATTTCACAAGTGCTGGCGATAACAAATGGCGCTTACAAAACAAAATATTATTATTGTATCGAATTTAGTTATAATTGACAAAATAAAATAGAGGTGTTGTTGTAAGTTAAATTGTCTAAACAAAAATTTGCCTGTACTTAATAGTTTTTACCACAGCCACTTCGGTAAAAAAATCGTTTAGTGCCATCAAAATCCATAAAACGGCGGGGGACCTTAATATGGGGGCTATGTCAAAACATGGACCTACATTGAACATTTTATCATAGATGTTTTTCAGTATACAACATTTTTGAATGCCAAATTATAGGCCCTTGGAAAATGCGATTTAAATCTACAAAATAGCAATAATGGACGCTATACTGAAAAATGGACAAAAATTAATATTTTATTAGGAAGATTTGAAAATATATAAAATTAGATTCAAGTAGGTAGGTAATACCTGTGTCTAAAATCCTTCGATCCGTTATATATCCGTTATAATTACTATATTTTGCTTTCTACACCTATTTCGAAGCAACTACAGTACTCCGATAAAGCTAATTACCAGTGATTGTGAAAATAATTTATCACATAAAGTAACGGTTATCGTTGGATATAACCTCAAGAACAGAGTATGTACGAGCTTTGGTAGAAGGCCTACATGACCGGAAACTATCAAAAATATTCTTTAATTTCTGAAAAGAATCGGAAAACCAGATTACCTGTCGAATGAAATTGAATGAATTGAAGTTAAGATTCATCCATGAAACAAATTACCGTGAGAATGTCCAAAAATTAAAGTTTCGTGCCACAGTTAATAGTGTTATTGGGCTGTTTTTCTTTTTATGAAGTTCGATATATTTAGGAGATTTATGAAGTAAAGGATCGGATTTTCTATACTCATATGTTGGAAACGCTATGGCTCCCTTCGCTAAAGAAAATATACCGCTTGTTTGGGTGTTTCAGCTTGGCAATTGCCACCAAACATACACTAAAACATGTCAAAAACCAGTAAGGAAAGTAGTAAAGTCGGACTGGGCCGACTATATGATACCCTTCACCACTTTGTGTATATTGTACATATGTATCCTAACAATTGCATGTCTATGTTCCTTCTTTCTTCAACATATCCTAACCTTCATTCATTCGAGCAGATTTAGAACCGCCTGCGTAACGTGGGGAAAATTTATGGAAAACAATTTATAGCAAAATTGATACACGCTATTCGGTACGCCGCGTTGTTAAAAATATAATCTAGATGTGGGAGCTATATCTAAATCTGAACCGATTTTCCCGAAAATCACCACTCATCATTCTAGACTCAATTCAGTACGCTATGCCAAATTTCGTGCAAATCGAAGGATATAAAGGGACTTTGGTGCACTACTTACCTAAAACCGGACTAAAATATATATGAAAGCTATATCTAAATCTCAAACGATTTTCACAAAATTTAACACACATCGTTCTAGACTTAATACAGTACGCTATGCCAAATTTCGTGCAAATCGAAGTATATATAGAGACTTTGGTACAACATTTACCTTAAATCGGACGAAAATATATGTGGGAGCTATATCCAAATCTGAACCGATTTTCAGGAAACTTGACACACATCATTCTAGACCTAATTCATTACGATTCGCCTAATTTCGTGCAAATCGAAAGATATATAGGGACTTTGGTACACCATTTACCTTAAATCGGACGAAAATATATATGGGAGCTATATCCAAATCTGAACCGATTTTCACGAAACTGTGCACACATCATTCTAGACCTAATTCATTACGCTGTAAAAAATTTCGTGCAAATCAAAAGATATATAGGGACCGTTTACATTAAATCGGACGAATATATATATATATATATATATATGGGAGCTATATCTAAATTTCAACCGATTTTTCCAAATTTCAATAGGGTTCGTCCTTGAGCCAAATAAGTGACCTATGCCAAATTTCGTCCAATTCGGATTATAAATGCGACAATGTTACAATTTAACATCGACAGACGGACGGACGGACATGCATAAATCGACTCAGAAAGTGATTCTATGCATATTCTCAAAAGGAACCATGTGTCTATCTCGTTTCCTTTTCCCTGTTACAAACATATGCACAAAGACATAATACCCTGTACCACAGAGTGGTGAAGGGTATAAAAAATCAGAGTTTTTTAATGGCCAACACAGTCATCAGATCTGTACCCTATAGAAAAATCGTTGGTGTATCATAGTAAGCCAAATTAAAAGAGTTTCACAAACAGACATAACCTCTTTCCAAATGTTTAGGTTGCAAGGAATAGTATCAAATTAAGCATTTCATTAAATCAATACCTCATAGGTGCGATGGCGTAATAAAAAGTAATGGCTGAGCTCTCAATTACTAGAAAAATGTGTTTATTTATAAGAAACCAGTAAGGAAAGTTCAAAAGTCGGACGAGGCCGACTATATAATACCCTTCACCATTTTGTGAACATACAAGAGATGTTAATATCTACAATATCTTGTATATAGAACAGACATAGAATCTTTGGAGGACCATTGAGATGCAATCGGGCGAAATTAAATGTGCTATCTAGATAGATATTTGAACCAATTGAAAAAATCCCATACCCATACCATTTTGAAATCAATGACAATGACATTTTGACATATGCACAAAGACATAATACCCTGTACCACAGTGTGGTGAAGGGTATAAAAATTAAAAAGTTGCTTTAGTTTTGACCATACAAAAATTGGGTCAATTTTGTTTTCCATACAATATTTTTTATTTCACAATAAAATTTGCGTTTATATTTTTTGACAATTATTCAGTTTGCAATTTCAGTAGCTTTAGTTTTGACCACCAGTGTAGATCAAAGTTGATATTGAAATCATCTTAATTGCCGAAAATTGGATCTACACCATTTGCAATACCGAACATCCTGGAAACGTCTATTTGAAATTAATATTCCACTGATTTGGCGGCAATTTTATAAAAATTCCTTCTAGGTGATTTTTTGGAAAAGAAAAAAATCGCACATAAGTGATTCTTAACGCAAACCATAGATTTATTTTCTCCTAACATTCCAAAGGGAACTCATAATGCTACCACACCTTTCTTTAAAGTAATTACATTCTACTCATTCATTTTCCGTCTATATACACCGAGGTAACATCAGTTTCATGGAACAAAATGTGTGTTGCTAAAATAAAGCTTAATTAAATGGAAATTATTCTTAATGTTTTCTTATGTACATATTTAAAGTTGAAGAATCGTAGAAACTAATTGAGCTCTTCTGTATTCCATACACCGGGGTTTTTTTTGTGGTCATGCAATAATAAATTTATTTGGCATGGAAGTGGTCAAGACGTTGAACGGTTTTTGTTTTTTTAGGGACATGGGAAAAAATGAACGATTAAATTATTTTAAGTAAGAAAAGAACGGTTAACCCAGATTTTTCGCCAGACGGTTTTCCTTATAAATTGCAAAGTCATTCAGAGATGACGAAGTGTATGGTAAGAAGAATGAAGTTATATTTAGAAAATTATCTTCAAGAATGAAATAAAATTTTAATTTGTTTTTAGAAAAAGACTTCGCCACAGAGAGAAACTTTTTGTTATAAAGTTATTCAAAGAAATAATAACAAAAAAGTAATAATCAATATGAAAAAATGGTGAAAACATATCGATATATTTTATGTGTATTTTTTTAATATTTACAAAGAAAGTTCGCTTTTTTCAATTCAGACCTTTCCCACTTCTTTTAAGAATAGGCCTTAAAACTACTTTAACATTTCTTGAAAATTATCAAAAGAGCTTTCAAAATTATTTTTTTTTTCAAAATCGAATTTAATATCATTACCACATATATTTGAAGTGCCATGAAATTATAAACGTTATCTCCCCCATTGGCATAACACATACCCTCTCCCCTCCCTTTTCCTCGCTTTCCCAACGTGCACCTTCATTTCAAGTGATTAATGACCGAGGATTATTAAAAACAAAAACGTTTTTCTAATGATTTCTAACTGTAATCGCTCAAACCCCCCGAAAAAAAAACAAAAAATAAGTTTATTTTTTTACATAAGGTATTAACATAAAATTGATGAAGGGCTTTTCTGATGGTTTGTTCTTTACCTTTTTAAGTGTACTATCAAACATTTTCCAAGGGCCTAAAGGAATTTCAAAGATAGGCAGGGTATAAGAACAACAACAACAGATTGATAAATTTCATTTTAATTTGATTTGTAAGTTAAATGAACTCTAGCTGGAAGCCACAACAATAGAAAACAACAACTGAAGGTGAAGTAATGAAAAACAACACTTGTCAAAATATTATGGACGCTCGGTCGGTCATGCAGTCAGTCAGTCAGTTACCCACAAACTAATACAACAACAACAATAACTGCAACCATTCAAGAACAATGATAAGTCCCCACCACCATGTCCAAATTGAAACTGCCATAACAAATTGTATTTATAGATGAAAATTGTCATGACCATAACAACAACAGCCATAATCACCTACCAACAACATCAGAGCTAACATTGAATGAATGACTGCCCCAACAATAGCAACAACCTATTAAGGAAGTGGAGGAAGATCTAAATCAATCCACGCTTTGACAACAAATTATATTAACTGCCAACAAAATATTTTGTTGCGAAAAAAAGAAACTGTCGCATTTTTCGGCACGTGCCACCAAATCACATTATCGATGTCTGATGGATGGCGGAGTTTGTATTATCCGTATGTGAATTTCTTTCTTTATGTGCCTTAATATCATGATGAAAGCTAGAGCTCAATGCAAGACGTGGAGCACATACCAACCAACAAGTGGCGAAATATACACATATATAAAACAAAGAAATATAAAAATATCTAATCAAATTATGTAGCTAATTGCTAAAACCAGCTAAAACCACAAACAACTCTATATATTTAGCAGATTATATTTCATTTTGGGCATGGCAAATTATTTTTGAAAATGAAAGACCTTTGCGAATGTAATAAGAACTCAGAAGCTCTCATATGATATAGGACAATGTTTGACTTTAGGTGTGATTTAGATGAGGATGTAGAATAATGAACTATGTTAGGGAAGATAGATATAAATCAGCTGTTGTTATAGGCTGTAACTTGACGGAACCATGGACCATCTCAAGGTGTAATCTGGGTAAGGTAGGTTTTTTAGAGTTTCGGTTTGTTGTTCTCTTTCGACGTGATCAAACTTTTACAATGAAAAAAACCTACTTCGAATCACATGTAAGGTTGAAGCTGGCTTGTGACAGAACAGTAAGGAAAGTTCAAAAGTCGGACGCGGCCGAATATATGATACCCTTTACCACTTTGGGTACCAATCTGAAATTTATGAAAAATTTAATGTGAATCATCGAGCAAAATATGTAAAAGATCTATATATAAATGGACAAAATTTATCTCGACACAAAATCCAAAACCTAATTCAGTACACTCTGTGCATAATTTTGTCTCAATCAAATAAAAATGTATAGTATGGTGCACCATTTACATAAAATCGGAGGAAACTTTGTAGGGGAATTATATGTATATCTGAACAGATTTCAACAAAAATTCGCAAACATAAATTTGGACCTTCTTTAGTACACTGACCAAAATTATATATGGGAGCTATATCTACATCTGAACCGATAACAAAACTTGACATACATCAATCTGGGCCTAATTCAATACTCTGTGCCAATTTTGTCTCAATCAGACAATTATTGGTAGTATGGTCCTTCATTTACATAAAATCGGATGAAACTATATATGGGAGCTACATATAAATCTGAACAGATTTCCACAACACTTGGCATATATCAATCTAGTCCTAATTCAGTACTCTGTGCAAAATTTTGTCTCAATCGGACAATTATTGGGAGTTTGGTGTTTCATTTACCTAAATCGGACGAAACTATATATGGGAGCTATATCTAAATGTGAACCGATTTTCTCCAATTTCAATAGGGTTCGTCCTTGGGAAAATGAGTGACATATGCCAAATTTCATTAAAATAGGATCACAAATGCGACCTGTACTTTGTTCACAAAAATACATGGACGGACGGACATGCGTAAATCGACTCGGAAAGTGATTCTATGCATATTCTCAAAAGGAACCATGGGTCTATCTCGATTATTTTTGCCTGTTACAACATATGCACAAAGATATAATACCCCGTACCCAGTGTGGTGAAGGGTATAAAAAGATGTCCAGGCGCGTCGTTACTGTGCGCAGCTCTTCCATTTTGAATGACCATGTTGCGAGATATTGTCATCCCCATCTCCTTCTACGTGAACCATCAGTTGGCTAGCTTTTACATGCCTTTTGAGATGGGGCATCCTCATACATTCCCTCAACATGACCTAGCCAACGTAGTCGCTGCATCCCGATACGTCTGACTATGTCGATATCCGATAATAGAAACTACAACTCATGGTCGATACATATCGGCCCATAGATCTTTCCAGGTCCTCAACACGATTTCTGTATCTGGTTTCAATCTCCATCTCTACAAAAGATGTGTACATTTTCAAAATATTTATTTTAACTACTTCGATCTCTATTGTGATTTAACAGACGGATGTATATGGCTAAATCGATATATAATTTTGTGCTGACTATGTCGATGTCCGATAATAGAAACTACAACTCATGGTCGACACATATCGGCCCATAGATCTTTCCAGATTTTCAACATGCTATCTGCATCTGTCACCAGGTTTCCATTTTCGTCTCTACAGGAGATGTGTACATTTTTAAAATATCTATGTTTTAAAATATCTATTTCGACCCCTATTATGATTTAGCAAACATATGTATATGGCTACATCGATATTGAATTTTGTACTGATCAAGCATGCAATTTTAAGAAACTTTAATTTCCTTGAGAATAATTTCAATCAAAATTTGAGCCTACAATCCCAGCTCTTCCTTTAAAATCTTTTCACATTCCATACATACTTTTTTCTGAAAGAGGGGGTTTAATTGTGCTGAAAAAAATCTGATTCTAAGGCCTAGAGTAGGTTAAATACCATTAACAAAAGACATTTAATATACAAGCTACCCATTCTACATATTCTAATTCAGAGTTTCTATTTAGATCTGTAAGATATTAAAACAAAAAACGTTAAGTACAAAAACAAAGAAATTGTTTTCACTTTCTTTACGACAATTTCACTCGGGTTTCTGTCACAGAAAACTAAAGTCGCATTCGTCTGTGAACTGGAAATTAAGTCTTATTGTTTCTATTTATTTGTTATTTATTTTGCAATCTATTTTATTCATTTCTTTCATTTGTCTGGCTGTTTATGACAATTTCTTTTGTTGGTTTGGTTTTTAAGTCTACTTTTTCCAAACTATTTACCTTAAGCAACAAAGAGGAGTAGAAAGGGGGAAGGTAGGGTTTAACGATACCTTTTACAAATGAAGTCGTATAATAGCTCTTTTCAAAATGAGAAGAAAAAGAAGAAGGAAAACATGGCTTGTATGTATTTCTCTACAATTCTGATATCAATGAAATAGTGGACGATGATGATGATGTGACGAAGATGAAAATGAAGCATAGAAATGGAAAACCGCAGCAAACAAAGCCAACACATTTGAAATGCGAGTAATCAGAGAGTGTGTGTGCCGGTTTTTTTAAATGGTTGAGGGTATTAATGTCACATTTATTTTGTCTCATTTATTTCAGGTACTACTTTACGAGCGCCGTGTGGTTTTTTATTACGATTGTAGTGTAAATAAATAGGAGACAGAAAATCAAATGTCACATTGTAAATCTAAATCAGCTATGCACGAATTAGTACTTTGCCGTACTCTTCTTTTACTGTCAGCTAGAGACTTCTGATGTTCAAGTTGTTTTCTAAAATGTTAAAATAAATTTATTAATGATTATTTGAAACTAATCGAATATTAATCGATCTCTAAACGATCACCCAAAAGCTTTCAAATGGTGGAATACTCACTGGAAAGAGGAAAAATTCGAAATCAACATTTCCCGAAACAACCGGCGCTATCAAATATATAGCATTTATTTATTTCTCATTTCATTTGTATTACAAGGTTTTCTAATATCTATTACATAGTTTATATAGCTCCTTACAGTATAACTTTTTCAAGGAATATGATCATCAGAGATGATCATAATTTTTAATGTGTCTAATGAATTCATCTTCACTTGCCATTCCATTTTTATACCCTCCATTATAGTATGGAGGGAATATTAGTTTCGTTTTTTCGTTTGTAACGCATCGAAATAATCATTTCCGATCCTATAAAGTATATATATTCTTCAGTGTTAAATTCTATGACGATTTAAGCATGTCCGTCTGTCTGTTGTAATCACACTAACGTCTAAACGAATTGAGATAGCTCGAAAAAATTTTGCATACAGTCGTCTTTTGTCTGCAGGCAGGCCAAGATTTCGGATAGCCCCCATATAAGGGTACTCCCAATTTTGATGTATAATTGATCAGTGTAAAATTCGATGACGATTTAAGCATATCCGTCTGTATGTTGTAATCACTCTAGCGTCTAAACGACTTGAGATAGCTCGCCAAAATTTTGCATAGAGTCGTCTGCAGGCAGGTCCTGTTCGAAGATGGGCTACATCGGTCTACGTTTGGGCATAGCTCCCATATAAGGGTACCCCCAATTTTCGGTATTTTGAGGTTCTTGAGCGCATTTTTCAACTGAAATTTGGTACTTTGAGTTCTTATTGGGTAGCAAATCTCCCTACAAAAAATTATAAATATGGGTCCATTTTTTCGTATAGCCCCCATATAAGGGTACCCCCAATTTTGCGGTATTTTTGGAGTTTTTATCGCATTTTTCAACTGAATTCGCTGAAACTTGGTACTTTGAGTTCTTATTGGGTAGCAAATCTCCCTACCAAAAATTATAAATATAGGGTAATTTTTTCGGATAAGGGTACCCCCAATTTTCGTTATTTTGGGGTTCTTGGACGCGTTTTATAACTGAATTCGCTGAAATTCTGTACTTTGGGTTTTTATTGGGTACCAAATTACTCCGCTAAAAATTGTAAATATAGGTCCACTTTTCCTGGTAGTCCCCATATAACGGTACCCCTAAATTCTCGGCTGAAATTTAGTACTTCGTTTTGGGTTTGGTTCTAAGACTGCGGAGGATATCGAGATAAAAAACTAGAACGTAAGGTTCGATAATGAACTATAACCCGCATTTAGATCTATCCCCTATGTGGGAGATACCAGAAGGAGTGGACCGATATTCCCCATCTTCGAACTTGAACTATGTTTGGAAGAAATAATAAGATGGGCAAAGTTTGGATGAAATCAAAATTTTCTGAAACGAATTTGGTTCAAAGAAACATGGGGTAGAACCAATATTTCTATGAGGCACATTTTCTGAAATGTGTATTATGGTTTACATAATGGGTTTGTAGCAATGTCGGTAAAGGTACACTTTTTCACTTTTTTGTTTTGGTCTTTCGACAATTTTAGCCCTTTTTCTATTGCTTTTTCTAGAAGTCCTTAAGAACTCCATGGACTTCAGCATATCTCTTTAATCTTTCTAAGATGAAAAACTCAAAAAGTTTTCCAAAAGCGGATAATAAAGAAATCGGTCGATAACTAGAAGATAGTTTTGGATTCGAACACGATTTAAGTATTGGGACCATCATTGCGCTTTTCCAAGGTTTAGGACAGTGGTTGAATAATATCACCAAAAAAGAGAAAAATACTTGACCGGCCTTTTTAAGGCAACATCGGGTCTTCTTCTTCTTCATTAACAATGATGATGCTTCAATCAGCTGGTAGATCTTCAGAAAAGTCAACTATAGGAGAATTATCATCACATACTATAGAACTATTTCTTACAATTTGCCTAAAGTCGGCATTGTTTGGGTCAATCCCTAGTTGGTATATGAACTCGGTGCTATCAAAGCCCGGACTTATGTAGAAAATGCCTCCGTGAGTATGAGAATTATTTTCAACAAAAATATTACATTCGTTTAAAAGTTCAACTGTAAGAGATTGAAAAATACGAAGGAAATTCTCTTTTGCGATTAAAACAATGGTGGTATTAACATTGTTTCCATTATATTGTAATATTAGTCTAAACAGCAGTTAAAATAGATCATAACCTACATTTTAAATATTTAATAAAAAACGGAATAACAAATGCCATAGATGAAACACTTAAGTCTCAAACCTACACACACGTCGTTCCCTAATTCTGTAATTCCCATGTAACTTTTAATTCCTATGAACATCAATCATTTTATAATCCGCCAACATTGTATTACCCCAAAAGAATTGGTGGGGAAGACGCGCAGAAGAATAATATATAGAATATGTTCCCAAACTGACATCCACTTGGCGTTCTTAACACTTTCTTTTTTTTCATATTGTTCTTTTGGACCATTTAAAAATGAAGCCAAAGATTTCCATAGGGCATTATCTAATCTAAATAATAAATCTTTAATATACTTCAAAATTTTGGAGAAAAGAAAAATTAACAACAAGCTGGAATGGATGGAGAATAATGCTGGAAACTGTCATTTCATCAAAGAACTGGAATTCTCAAAACGAACACCATTTTCAAGAGACAAATGGAAAACTGTTGGAGAATAAAATAAAAAATACAAAAACACTTGGCAATGTAGCAAGGCAAATAAGGTAAACAAAACTTCAATCTTCATCCCAAATACACAACCAGCAGCAGCAGAGGATGAAGTGAAAAAAAAAGAAATGACAGAGTCAGTCCACTATCCAATTCATGAAAATACATCACACAGAAAGCAAAAAATAAATGCATTTTTAAGTACTGCATTTTCTAAAAATAAACATTAAAATATATATGAGTGTGTGTGTGGATGAATGGCTAGCTGTCCAAATGGACGGACTGATAGACGTACGCCCGGTTGAAGTACGACAAAGACTGCTGTGTGTGCATTTTGTTTTTGGTATAAATTTCAAAAGAGATTTTTGTCTGTCGCCGACAAAATGTTTTTTTGGTCTTTGGTCCTCTCTCTTTAGCCGTATCATAAAACAACCATCCATACCATGGAAAATGACAGAATATATGGGAAGAAAACTACTTGACACCATATTTCGTTGAAGGGGAACCCACACAAATTTTTGGGGTCTATTTGCCTATGCGGACTATTTGCTTCTTTGGTAAAACAAAACAGAAGTTTTAACACCCACCTATTGTCAGATGACAACAAATGGCGTTAGGAAAACAACAACAATAACAACAAATATAGAAACGTCTATCCTTTGGTTTGTGTGTGTACATACTTTAACATTTGGTTATTTTTTACAGTGCTAAAATTGTATCCGAAAATAAATTTGAAAATTTATACAATTGCAAAGGGAGTTTTGTAAATAGGAATGGAACATAGATGTCCAGAATATTAGAAAACGTTTCTACTAATATGTAGAATGAAGATTAGCACTTAAGGAACATGAGGTAGAAATTACGGAGCATTCGTATATCAAGGAAATCCTTGTGGGATCTTTCATTTTATTATCTAGAAAAGTCGTGTGGGAGTTGTGCACCAAAGCGAGTCAAATGGTAAAATTCTTTGTAAAATATAAACACCTAGAATATTAAAATATATATGTATTTCATGCTGGAGGCCCGTAAATCTAAATCTGAAAAAGGATATCATTTTTAAAAATCTTGATGCGGATTATTATAAAAAGGGTGCATCGAAAGCCTTAAAACATTGTATCCGGTAGCACTGCGCCAAAAAGAATGATGCTGCCAGTGAGTCTTCGAAGATGATTCCGGTAAATACATAACGATCAAATTTGGCTCTGTAGTTGCGGAGGAATTCAAGGTCAAAGGTCGACTTTAGATTTTTTTAATATTTTGCATCTACATATGTGTTTTTTATCTTCCTGCTTATAAGTCCAAAGGCTAACAAATAAATGTTGATTATAAAGAATAAATAAAAAACCAGTGAGCGGAGCAGTATAGTCGGACGGGGCCGACCATACGATACGGAACTCCATCTTTCTGTGGACGTTTATTTCGAGCCTGGGCAATATTTCGTGCCCTCTTTTGACTGATTAGAGATCAACAGAACCTCTTCCTTACACTGACATATTTTCCAAATACTCCCAATGCTGTACTGAATAGCCCTGCTAATTACTTATCCAGATTTCCTTCACCTTGGGTTGTTTTTTTTATTTTCGGCATGTGGCATTTTTTTATGTGATCATCAGCGAAAATTATAGGCGTTGTCGTTGACCATACCTGGATCCTCATGGAAAATTTTAAAGCGATCAGCGTTATATTTTCGCCCTCTAGTGTGGTAATGGGTTGCTAAATAATATCTGAGTACGTAAGAACCTGTAAATATTTAAGTGTAACTCCCACATCCAAGTACATACGACAATATAATTGGTATCAATTTAAAGGCCAACTGCTCCTCTTGGATATGCTATCAACTTCTCGGGTCTATGTCCTTCAGGAGTAAATATATACGCCATAGAATACAAATTTTGTAATTTTTCACACAAAAGTCAGGGTCAATTTAACCCGCTAAATATTGGCCGAACTTTATCAAAACAGGTATGTTTATTCCTTGGCCCGATCCCCTTCTCCATATAAAATTTCGCGATGTTCGGTCCATAATTCCGGTCTCTGGAGCGACCAGAAAAACCGAGAAAAATTAAGTATTTGGTTCATTTCTTCCTCTAAATATTAACCGATCTTTACCAAAAACAATAGGGGTCTTCATTGGGCAGAACCCATCCTACATGCAAAATTTCGTGAAGATTGGTCCATAACTGTGGCCTGTATCGTTTTTACAAATTATAATGGACGGAAGGACGGACGGACACATATGTCTAGATCGACTCAGCTACTCGAGATATGACTATTGGTATACTTAAATGTGTGTCTAGGGCCAATATTTCGCGGCGTTACAAACTCTTGGGGCTGCACAAAGCTATAATACCCTGACAACATAGTTGTGTAGGGTATAATCAAGCAGAACCAAAAATACCATATTAGGGACAGTTCCACCACGAGGATGGCAGTCAAAATATCTAAAATTAATGGGGGGCTAGGAGAAAGCTCATGTTATGAGAAGACCTTGAACATATCAAAAACACGCGAGAACAGGGATGCCGTTATATGGGACTATAAATACCAAATTCGGAGTAATTCGTTTGAAAAATGTGACATAAATTATGGACATTTTTTTCTTTTAAAGGGACTTGTGACGTCCACACCTTTCAATATTGTGATCTGTGGTTTCCTTATTTTACAATCGAATCCGATATTGCAATTAAAATTTGATGACGAAAAAATTTGGGATTGAGCCAAGAAATTCGAATTCTAAACCACCGCGAAACGTAGGAATATCACTTCTAATTCGGAGATATTGGAAAAAACATACAAGAGGAAAGAATCATTGAGCACCATGACAATGAGACGTCTATTAACTTCAGCTCGCCCAGACTTGTTGCCCGTACAGCCCAGACTTGACACCCTATTACTTTCCTTAATTCCGCACTGAAAAAAATGCAGGAAACAAAAATTGACTTGACTGTGTCACCATATGATTTACACTATAGAGACACTAACTCTATAACTCATAAACTTTGATCTATTTCGAATTTATCCTTTTTGAACAAAATTCTCTTGCAAGTGCTAAAAAACACTTTGAATGCTCTCAATAGTTTCATCTAAAGACCGGCACTTAAAATGAGATATTTTTTTCGTTTAATTTTATAACACAATCAAATGAATATAAAGTTGACATAATTTTATAGCACATTATCCGTTCTCATTTTCACAGTTTCCTTCTTATATATTTATTCACCATCTACTTAATTTAATTTCTTATTTTCCGAGGGAATTTCCTTTTCATACACAACCGCACACACACACACACAATTACACTCTTTTGGAAAAGTATAATAACAAAGCAGACAAAGACCCTATTATCTTTTTAGTCAGCAAGAAAAGCAGCATTTTCCTTTTTTTTAAATTTCAGATTTATGGTAAATTAACTAAAGTAGAAGCGACAACAGCAACAAAAACAAAAAGAGAAGACCCCATTTTTGCATTCCTGACATAACACGGAATATAAAAAAGAAATTAGAACGAATTTTCTTATTTTGCCTACTTTGAAATTTATTGTTTTTCCTCCACAATCCATCTATCCGCCGAGAGGAGTTGGATTACAATGCGTGAGTTTTTTCTTTTCGCTTTTTATTGCCACATGCGGGGCATTTTCAAAACAATATTAAGAACAAAAAGCAAGCAAAAATATGATTATGATCTTTAGACGTGTGCTACAAAAACGAAAGCAGCACCAGTAGTAGTAACAGCCGGTTGGTCGGTCGGTCATTCATGCAAGTTTATAATGGCTGACATTAAACCACCAACGCCGCCGCCAACACCATCCACCCATACCCCCATAGCCGCCACGCCACATACGTGGAATGTGTGGCATCATTATTCTATTTTTTATTGTTTCCATTTTGTTGCCTATTACGATGAGAGGCAGGCAGGCATGTAGCTCAGGATTCATCTACAAAACACAAAAAAATATATTGGCCGCAATTTAACAATTGGGTCGGTTTAGTTGCCACGCGTAAAAATACACACTCACACTCATATATTCACAAAGGAACGGCGGAGAGGGGAATCGTGCAGCAAAACATTTAGGTGGCCTATCAACAACATTTGACCGCAATTACAAATGGAAGAGAAAAATATGAAACAATTTCGCAGTAAGCAAAAAAACTAAATTTCGTTTGGGCCGCAATTCCAAAACTTTGCAAATAACTGCCGAATAGGGGAAAAGTGTATATTGCGGAAATTTTTGCGTGTTTATGTGTTAATATTTTAGCCTTGTTGCGAACACAAAACTGATGAACACATTTATAATGAAAAATTCCAGAAAAGTGATTTTTCTATATGAGGATCGCCTTACAGGGTCATAGACAAGACATTTTATAAGACGGCCTACAATTTTGTATTCGCTTCAAATCTATAATTGTGATATATTTTTTAACGGCCTAATGTGAAATTTAAGGTTCTCCAGTGACTGCAAACATATACACCTAAATCTGTTTTTACACGGTCTTTTTGTACACGGTTTTGATATAACACGGTTTGAAAATTGAAAGTTTTATTTAAAAAAAAACAGAGTATTTTTAATTTTTTACACGATTTTATTCCATTTAGCACGATTTGAAATTTTATGTACATAAATTTTTTTGTCAAACTTAATTTTTGCGATGTATGTTCATATCACAAAAAAGTATTTATGAAAGAAAAAAGTCTGAAACCATCGATAGTTTGCGAACACTAGCTTAAAGATTTATGTGAATTCCCCTTTAGCGCGTACAAACAATTTATTGGTCAAATCAAATGTGAATAGCAATAATTTAGGGGAATTCCCTTTTTTACACTTTTTTTTACACGGCTTCTTCTAGAACCAATATACCGTGTAAAAACGGACTTAGGTATACTGCCTTTTTTATTTTAACACATTACCGGACGCAAATGCATTCCCATCATTAAGCTTCAACATAAAAATGGATGCTACAGCATTCACGTCCGTAAATGTGTAAAATATTGCGAATTAAAAATTTTGAGCCATAATGGAAACATTGACTATACATTTTCGTAACTTTGTTTCAAATCTTATTTAAATAATACTATCATTTCTTTTATAAATTTAATTATTTTCGAAAATCTCAAATACAACAACATGTAAAGAAAGCACACACAACATTGTTGTAATATAATTATTATGTCATTGCCAAAAAAATATATATTCAGCTGCTTTCTCGGTCGTCATCATATCATCATTGCATGCCACATAATATTTGCTCTTGACCGATTATAACAATGACAGGCAACAATTTTATTTTCAAGTTCATTCACATGCGAACGGTCGGTCGGATTGTCTCTATTTGTATGTTTTCTCGTACTTTTCGCTATTTTAGTTTGTTCACATTCTGTCCGTATTGTCATCATTTGGTTCAATGAACACAGAGCTAAGAGATTCGCAAGCAATTTCAGTGTTCATTTATATGTACAAATATACATTTTTCACAGCGAGCTAAATAAGAAGTGTGAAAATTTATTGAAATAAAAATTTTAAATTGTACATATATGAAATTTATAATTATTATTTATGTACCTTTATCTCGAGAAACTAATATCAAATATATTGTGGAAAAAATGGCTTCTTTAGTCAAGATATGACGAACGGTATAATAAAAATGGGTTCTAGGACCAATATTCTACGGCGTTACAAACTTCTGGGGTACCTTCATCTCGAGAAACTAATATCAGCGTTCAAAGCCACCTCCTTATCTTCCTAAGGTTGCACAATACGCAGTTGCATACCATTGAAGAAAAATATTGTAGTCTGTATGGAAAAAAGTCCGTCACTACAAGAAAAATCTGCTCTGAAAAGGAATGTTCTGGTGTGATGCCAAATGTCCGAACCTTGACACGGTTGAATTTAATTCGTAGATGCCTGATGAGCCGCTTAACCAACGGCGAAACTCGTCGCATAGTGGTGGGAATGCAGTATCTATCTGGCTTTCCTTTTCATTGCAACTCCGATCATGTAGCTCATCTCGAAAGAGAAATTAATAAAAAACATTTACATGAATGATCTTCGCCCTAAAAAGGCATAAAAACAAAAACTCAAAAATTCAGCTTGAGCCCGGCTGGGATTTGCACCCTGGTTCCCATGGCATCTGTTGGTGTCCGGCGCTTTAGCGTTCAAAGCCACCTCCATATCTTCCTAAGGTTACACAATATGCAGTTGCATACCATTGAAGAAAAATATTGTAGTCTGTTTGGAAAAAAAGTCCGTCACTACAAGAAAAATCTGCTCTGAAAAGGAATGTTCTGGTGTGATGCCAAATGTCCGAACCTTGACACGGTTGAATTTAATTCGTAGATGCAATTTCGCAACAATAGTCGACATAAATACAACTTATCAAGTAAAGACATTTGTAAGCCACATTGCCCAATATGCCTGATGAGCCGCTTAACCGCGAAACGCGTCGCATAGTGGTGGGAATGTAGTATCTCTCTGGCTTTCCTTTTCATTGCAACTCCGATCATGTAGCTCATCTCGAAAGAGAAATTAATAAAAAACAGGCATAAAAACAAAAATGTTTGGAAAAAAAGTCCGTCACTACAAGAAAAATCTGCTCTGAAAAGGAATGTTCTGGTGTGATGCCAAATGTCCGAACCTTGACACGGTTGAATTTAATTCGTAGATGCAATTTCGCAACAATAGTCGACATAAATACAACTTATCAAGTAAAGACATTTGTAAGCCACATTGCCCAATATGCCTGATGAGCCGCTTAACCGCGAAACGCGTCGCATAGTGGTGGGAATGTAGTATCTCTCTGGCTTTCCTTTTCATTGCAACTCCGATCATGTAGCTCATCTCGAAAGAGAAATTAATAAAAAACAGGCATAAAAACAAAAATATCAAAGATGTTGTGGAAAAAATGGCTTCTTTAGTCAAGATATGACGAACGGTATACTAAAAGTTGGTTCTAGGACAAATATTCTACGGCGTTACAAACTTCTGGGGTCAGACCAAGCTATAATGCACTTACAACGTATTTGTGTAGGTTATAAATATGATAAAAAATTCAATTTTTATAAAAAAAATTATATTAAAATTTAATAAAATCACAAAAAATATATAATATTTATCAATGTATATAGATATTAAATTTATATATATTTTTAAAATAATCTGAACAATCACAGCAGTTTCGTGTATGTTTCATATTATTATTTTATTATTTTTTTACACACATAAAAATATATGTTTTATGTATGAATAGTATTCAGAAAGTGTTGTCAGTGTTGTTCGGACTTCGGTATTTTATGATCGCAATTCATAAATTTGTAAATATTGGTTTCATATCAGAGAGAGAGAGGGAGAGAGACAGAAAAAAACAATCAATGAATTGCAAAATCAACAGGGTGCGCAAAAATTAGCTCGCGAATAAATTAAAATACATTCTTTTCGTTTTGTGCTCATTTTACGAATGAATTTATGGCGATAAATTCTTTACCAAACGAGCAATCGCCAAAGAATGTTCGCACACACATAACAAACGAGTGAGAGCACACAACAACGATCGTTCGTTTCGTTTGGTGGTTGATATTCTTTCTGACGTTCTCTCGCATTCGCGAACATTTGTTTTTTTGAGTTTTTCAAAATAATGTTCTTCAGCAACAAATGTTAGCGAATCGACGACGCTTGCAGCGAAGTGAAATTTTATCGTTCGTGAATTTTTCGTACGATGCGAACATTCGCGAGAAAAACATTCTAATTCTCGTGAGCATTCGTGAGAAAGAGCGTATTTTAATCATTCTTCGCACCCTGAAAAGCAACCACCAGCAAGCGGGGAACGGAGCATACATTCGGATGAATACATTAGAGCATGTCAGAACAGAGAAGAACAAATGAGCACAAACAGTGGTAAAGTAGGAGCATCATTTTCAAATTAACGAAATGTTTTCATTTTTTGGAGAAAATAGTGTCTTTTTTTAAATGTTATATCGTTAGCTAAAATGCAAAAAGACGTAACTAAAATATACATCTTCAATATATATATATATATATATATATATATGATGTATAGTTCGAATCTTAAAATTGTATATGAAATATAGGTTAGGAAGTGGGGTTGATGTATGGAGGAAATGGTTTTAGAAACTCGTACTTATGTGTATGAAAAGTACTAAATGGTACTAAATTTGGTACAATTTGCATTTAGTTGAGAGTATAGATATGGAATCCTGAAAATAGGAATTAGGATTACCATTAGAGTACATGATGGTGGTAGCTTTAAAAAATCGTACTTATGTGTACGAAATGTACTAAATAGTACTAAAATTGGTGTAAGTTGGATTTAGGTGAATATATAGAGCAGGAGTTTTTAAATTGGGTATTAAATTGACTGTTGGTGTATTGTATTGAGATAGTTTAGGAAGTTCGTACTTATTGGTACGAAAAGTACTGTGGTACCAAATTTAGTGTAATTTGGGTTTGGCTTGAACGGATTAAGATTACTGTTGAAGATTGAGCTATAGAAACATCTTTGGAAATTCGTATTTATGTGTACAAAAAGTACTAAACAGATTTCGTACAATTTGGATTTGGCTGAACGGAGAGAGCTGAAAACATGGAGGTAGCAGTGCTGCCAGTTAAATTTCATGAAAAATCGTCAATTTTTCAGAAAAAAATCGGCATAATCGCCATTTGTATTTTTAAAAATCGGCAAAAAATCGGCAGCATATAATTTATAAATAAATTCATATTTTTTTGGTTTATAACAAATCAATATTGTTTATTACATTAAAAAAAGATAACAAATTCAATTCTGTATAAACAAATAACATAAAAGATTCATTTTTCTACAAAAAATGTAGATTTTTCTAAAATATGGTAATTATTATGTACACTAGTGAGATCTTTCAGATTTACGTATAACACAGTGTGGTATTAAGGTCATAAAAATAACTTACAAACTAGTACATATTTTTATTCCACATTTTTAGTAATTCATTATCAATTTGAATTATTTAGTTTGAGGTAATCTTTAGAGTAAAGAATCCCTTCCAATAAATCATTCTCAAGTGAGCTTCTAATTTTAGTTTTATTAATGTTTACCTGACTAAAAATTCGTTCCACATTTGCTGTGGAGTGTGGAAAACAATAATTCTTTGTACAAATTTAGACAAAATTGGAGTCCCCACGTTTAATTTCGGAAATTTTTTTTTCCAAAAACTTTTTAAATTATATTCTGCATTTTCCAAAATTTCTTCAAAATTCAGAAAGATTACCTCTCTAAACTCGGAGTCTAAAAATTGCCTCTCAGTTTCAAAAATAAAATCGGGGAATTCTTTTAAAATATCTAGAAAAGAATTATTGCCCTTCTTAATTACTCTTCCAGGATCAATAAGTTTTAAGTATTTAAATGAATTTAAAGTAAAACGTTTTAATATTTGGTTTGCAAGTTCTATATGAAAATTAATGCAAGTGCTAACTATTTTGTCTATGTCATTTTTGGGAAGTTTTTATTCTGAAACAAGATCTTTTGCATATAAACCCAAATATACTTCATCATATTCTAAAAAATTGTTCGTGTCCATGATGTAAAATGTAAACTAGACAGAGTATAATGCTGACAAAAAATGCAGATATCTAAGCCATTGAAAACGGCTGCGTCGTGTCGCCGATAGTTATAATGATTTAAAGCTGCCAATTTTATATGTTTGTATGGTAACGCCGTATTAAATTAAAAAGATAGACAATTTGTGTTGATTGTTGAAATATCGGCAATTCTGAGGTAAAAATCGGAAAATCGACATTTTCCATTTTTAAAGTGAAAAATCGTCAAAATGCCGATAAATCGGCAAATATGGCAGCCCTGCTGGTGCGTACGTTTGTTAGCCAGGGATGGGAGTAAATATGAATTCTCAAAATGTGTCAAAGAGGTAAACAGTTGTTTTGGGCTGTGGTGAGGTTGATGATATTTTCTTTGCCAATTTCATGTGAAATCAAAGATGACACATTTGTTTTCCTCAAGAAGAACCCGATAGTACACTTGTGGTTAGAAGCAAATATATGAAAGAAGAGATGTGTGTCCACAAGTAGTCAATTATGGAGACACATTTACTGAAGCACGGACAGAAATACATCCATTACCGCCCGATTTTTTGCGAACAATAAATTTTTATTTATTCACATATGGTTATAGCTTTAATGAATAAATTTGTTCATTCCTTACGAAAATATTTCATAAAAATAATAGTAATAATCCAAATTTAAAAAATCTTTTGTAGTTCTTTGTCCAAATTTTCTCTACAAAACATAAAATTCAAAATATAAAGCATAAGTTTCTTAGAAAAACCAAAAATATAGAGAATCGGCGTGTCGCCGATAGTTATAATGATTTAAAGCTGCCAATTTTATATGTTTGTATGGTAACGCCGTATTAAATTAAAAAGTTAGACAATTTGTGTTGATTGTTGAAATATCGGCAATTCTGAGGTAAAAATCGGAAAATCGGCATTTTTCCATTTTTAAAGTGAAAAATCGTCAAAATGCCGATAAATCGGCAAATATGGCAGCCCTGGGAGGTAGTTTTGAAAATGCGTATTTATATGTACTAAATGGTTTAGAAATTGAAATTTTATATTTGAAAACAAAATTATTGTTAAAGTACAGAATTGAGACAGTGTTGGAAATTCGAACTAAATGGTACCAAATATGTGGAATTGCGGAAGGAAACTCTTACGAAAAGTACTTACGCAAAGTTGGTGAACGGATAGCTGAACTGAGATAGTTTTGGAAATTCGTACGAAAAGTACAGAATGGTACCAAATGTGGTACAATTTGGCTTTAGGTAAACATACAGTTCTGAAATTTTTAAATTTGGACATACAATTACTATTTAAAAGCAGGTTTGGTATATGGTACCAAATTTGGTACAATTTGGTTGCAATTTTTAAATTTGGACTTACGATTACTATTTAAAATCAGGATTGAGGTACTTTGGAAATTTGTACTTATGAGTACAAAAGTACTAAATTTGGTACAATTTGAACTTTGGTGGAATTGAGATTATTGTTAGAGTGTAGGATTGATGCAGTTTTTGTAATTCTCATATATGAGTATAAAAATTACTAAATGGTAGGGGAGAGGGGGGCACCTTTGAACACTTTTTGCTTTCAAGCCTTATAAAATTTTTTATTTTATAATTTTTAGTTTCTTATAAATTTTAACTAATAGGTACATATGTAACGTTTAAAATTAATATACATATGACGTACTTTAAGCTTGATAAATATATTTTATTACTGTTTTAATGGACGAACTCAAAGTGTTCAAACTGCCCCCCCCAGGGGGGGGTTTTTTACATGGTTTTTTACAGTGTTTATGTTCAAATATGTATGTATTTTATTAATACATATCAGAAATGCATTAATTCATTAAAAAATATATAAAAAATGTTCAAAATTTAAAAAAATTTAGATCAAAAGTTATTAAAACATAAAATGACCTAAAAACAAAAATTAATATGGTGAAAAATACAGTTAATTTCGTAAACTTATTAGCCGATTTGAAGTTTTGAGAAATCGAAGCCAAAAGTTAAAAACTTCTTTTTTTACTCGAGTATAATGGGCATGTTCAAATGTGCCCCACCCATGGCATTTTACGGAAATTTAAAATAACTTTTTTTGTAATAAATATATATGAAAGAAAATACATAAGTTATGTTTGAAATGATTGTTGGAATGCAAAAAATTTGTTTGACGAAATAAAACTATCACATAATTCTTCCTGCGTCCTTACAACCAAATGAATAAAAGTTTACAATCACACTGAGAAAACATGGTCACCCATGCACAAATTTTCGACAACTGAAAAAGCAAGTCAAAGTGGTTTACGCATATAGAGAACAAGATTGCCATATACAAAAATGTGGTTGCGGGTCGAAAAAATATTAAACCAAGATTTTATGAGCCCTGTTCAAAGGTGCCCCACGTTCAAAGGTGCCCCCCTCTCCCCTACTAAATTTGGAACAATTTGGATTTGGTTGAATCCTGGAAACCTAAAATTTGGATTGGATGTGGGTCACTGACGGAGAGTTAGAAGGAAGTACTAAATGGTTTTTGGTACTAAATTTAGAGGTGGTGGTACGGAAGTAGTCTTAAAAATGTGTACTTATGTGTTCGAAAGTACTAAATGGAACTAAATGTGAAACCTGTACTTAAATATATAATTGGAATTCTAATTCCTTCTATATGGAAATAAGAAAAAGATTTCGGAAACTAGTACTTATGTGTAGTAGGAGTACTAAATGGTAATAATATGATATTAGATGTAGGAATAGATGGGGAATTCAGAACTATAGTACAACAAATTATACAGTATTCACGTCTTCCATATAAAATATTATTTTCTTTTTGTATTCCCTTTCCGCATACGAAGTAGCGGGCACTTTGCTAGTAAATATAAAACTACAATCATATAAATTCAAAATTGGAAATCGACAGTAAATTTGGTCAAAATTATGATTTTGGTTAAATTTTAATTTTGTCTATGCCAATTGAGCTTTAAAAAATTCGAAATAAATATATTTCGCGGTCAAACATGTGTATGTAAATTTCACAGTAAAAGAAAAAAATTAAACTCTTTCACAAAAGATATTATATCATGAATCATGCTATAAATTAAAGAAAATTTCATATTGTGTGGTTTTCCTTTAATCAGTTTTTTTTTCTCCCCATCTCTCTTTAACAAATGCAATTAACCCAAATAGATGGGAAATTGTGCCTTCTGTTTGTGTGGTTGTAACAAATGGTCTAAACGACAAAATCTAGTACAAGAACTACAAATCGCAAAAGTACATGGAAATAATGGCACTTCTTTGTAACTCTTTTTTATAGCACTAGCAAAAAAAAAAAACAAAAATACATTCAGATAGTGTTGCCAATGTACTGAAAAAGTAGACCAAAGATCACAATATATTTTTCAAAAAAAAATTTACAAAAACGGAAAGATTTTGAAATACAACATAAATTAATAAGTAATAGGAGAAAATATAAATTTTAGGAATAAAAAAATACACTTGTAAAGAACAATAATCAGGACTATTGCTGCAGGTCCTGAGCATAAAATGAACTATTTTTGGATTTTTTCATTCAACTTTTATAAACCACTTTTTTGTAACAACGTTGAAAAACTTTAGCATTTTATGTATTTTAAATAAAAATTGGGTTAGCAGATTTTTCCACCAAATGTTTTTTTCTTAGCACACAAAATCCGTAGCGGGCGGCAACGCTATAACAACCTCAACCCGCTCAAGTGATAGGAAATATTAAATCACTGTTCACCAAACAGGCGCCCGTGGGCGCTTTGGGAGAGTACCAATACAATCACAGTTCTGTGTTCGAACTCAACATTATTCTCGACATCGAACATGTCGTATGCTTTGCAATGCTTTAACATAGACGATCTGTACCGAGAGAGCGAAAATTACTCTCCCAACGGATCTATGCGTGTGTCCAACACAATCATAGCAGTTTGCATATGTATTGTTGGCTAACCCTGTATTAAATGGAAATATACTTTCATGTTTTTGTCGTTTACATTTGGTTTGTTGGTTGGTTAGTTCAAACATGTACGTGTATGTTGTGTGTCGTGTGTTGAGTGTTTTATAGGCGGAAAAAACAAACAGCAAAAATTATGTTAATGCATCCCATTCATATATTCTAGGTCCCATATACCCCGCTGGCCCCTATTTTGTCAACATACTGCATACATACGCAAGCACAGCCATACTCGGCATTATGTGAGTTTCTATTCAAAGTTTTGTTTTTCTGGTGGCTGTTGTTTCTCTGGTTTTTTTTTCTCTCTAAATCCATTCATTCAGAGTAGAGTCATTCATTTCAAAAACTAACCGACATTCATCGTTGTCGTGTGCTCATTTATAGGCTTCTACTTGTGCCACTAGAAAAGTACTGAATACTTCCCTCCCGCATCCTCAACTTATATCCTTATTTTCCCTTTAGGCGGCATGTACCACCATCATAACGCCCTCAACCCCATTTTAATGAAGTCATAAAAAGAGCATTTTTTGTCGATAAAGCATTTGATTTTTAAGTGAGGTTCTTGTTGTTGTTTTGTTGGTTTTTTTTTTTATTCTCAAAGCATTAAAGGTAGAAACCGAACGTGTAAAAAGAAGTACCAAAAAAGTCATTCTCCAAAAGTATAGCTGGGAAAGTTTACATGTTTTGTTTTATTCGAGCCAGTTTTTTTTTCAATGTGTGAGTACTTTTTGCTCCCAAAAATCCCCAGCAACTGGAGTATTGTGGCACGCCTTCGAATGAAATGAAATGAGGACATAAAGAAAAAGCCTACAATAAGGAAACCCGAATCTTTTAAAACAGCAATTGAATGTCGAGATTTCCATCGGAAATGAGGAAAGTTTTGTTTTCCCTTTGTGTCGTCGCAACCAAAAAATACCAACAAAAAATGCAGGTTTCAAAAAAGCAAATGGGATATATATGGCAGCAAAAGAACTTGTTCGAAGTTTTGCTTTTCATGTCCGTTTGAACAGAACAGAAATGTGGTTAATGAACTGTAAGCAATATTTTTAAATAAAACACCAACAAAACTTTAGCTCTTAACTACAAGGAGTGAGAGTAATAGATATTTATGATTGTAGAAAAGGGATAAAATGCTGCAATTTTTTGAAAAAAAACAAAAAAAAAATTGTGTTGAAATGTTTAGTGCACTTAAGCCCCTTGAGCTGTACGTGCTTATGTATAATCTTGGTGATATGTATTTTTTTACGTAGCTGCATTGGACATATCTGTGAACATTAGTTCTGTCTGGCCAAAAATATATTATTTGCATCAACACGATTTAAAAATAATTTTTAGAAAATATAGTTTTTAGGAAAGAGAAAATGAAGCAAAACTTTACTTAAGGAGTTTTCGGACTCCCCACTGAATACTGCGTTCTGTTGGGCATACAAAAAGTTTTTCACAGAGAAGAGATAACAATCAGCCTACGGTTAGCGGAGGTCTTCAGAATTACACATAGACTTTTCTATTCGCTTTATATAAGGTATATGTTTTTGTCAAAGAGGTTTCGGATTTAATGTTGATCAGATCGGTAATTCAATTTGCTTCAAATTAAATTTACAAGTTTATAAAAAAATATTGATGATTTGTGGGGAGCTACCTGAAGGAGAGGGCCGACGGATCCCACCTTCGAACTTCATCGATTCTTGTTAAAGATAATAGGAAGTGTAGGAAGTATGATTCAAATTGGACACCCCATTCGCCTGATATTGGATTTATAAATATTGAATTTTTTGACCATTTTGGGGGAGGTACCACCAGAAGGGGTGGCCCAATTAGTCCCACCTTCAGACATAATTTAGGCTTGGTAAATATAATAAGTTGTACAAAGTTTGGTAGACATTGGATAGACCTTTCGCATAATATTATAAAATTATTTTTCAGCAAAATTGTGGACCGATGTTCTTCATCCCCAAAATAAGTGGATCGATATTCCCCATCTTCGAACTTGAACAGAATTTGGAAGAAATATTACGATGTGCAAAGTTTGGATGAAATATTTTACCCCCTTCGAGAAATTCAAATTACCGTTGGAGTGTAGGACTGGGATATAAAACGTAGTTTTGGAAATTTGCTACTTATGTGTACGAAAAGTACTAAATTGTACTATAATCGGTACAGTTTGGATTTGGGTGATCCTATAGAGCGGGAACAATGACATTTGGAGTCAGGATCACTGTAGGGGTGTGGGATTGGAGTCAGGATTCAATTTACGAAAATAATACTTATGGGTACTAAATGGTACTAAATTTGGTACAATTAGAATTTTAGGTGAACCAATAGGGCTAGAATCATGAAATTTGGAGCCAGGATCACTGTTGAGGTGTAAGATTGAGATATGTAGGAAGTTTTAGAAATTTGTACTAATGTGTACTAAATTTGGTACAATTTGAATTGTGAGTGAACCGATAGCGCAGGAATCCTGAAACTTGGATTTGGGATCACTGTGGGGGTGTAGGTGTACTACATTTGGGGTACAATTTAAATTGTGGGTGAAGCGTAAGATTGGAGGGTGTAAGATTGGGGTATGTAGGAGGTTTATCTAAAAATAATATAATATGTTAATACATTATTAAATATTTCCTACATTCGCTAACGAAGTTGCGGGCACATGCTGGTTCTAATATAAATAGGGGTTTTATTGGGGCTTCCTTCAACATCGGGTGAATATTAATAATTAACATTTTTTGGTAGCGCTATTTGTTATAGAATAGTAATCTAAAATGACAAAGTACATCCGACATTTTTATAAAACATGTTCAAAGTATCGATATTTTGTGGGTACAGTTATATAAAGGCTACCAAAAAATATAGGACCCAAATTTACTATTTTTGGCAGGAAGAATTGGTTCCCAATCAAAACCCAAAATACAAAATTACAGTTAATTTCGTTCGAATACAATTTTAAAGTCCCCAAAATACCGATATAGAATTTTGATAACTTTTGGTACTGAGATTCTCCCTTGGGAATGTTATATGCCAAATTACAACCAATTCGGTTGGAAAACTTGCAAAATGTCGACATTTCGAAGGTACAATTATGTTGAGACTACCCGAAAAAGTATATCAATATTGATTTTTACTAGGGAGATTTGGAGCCGAATGAGAACCCAAAATACCGAATTAATACCATCTTCGAACACGACCTATTTGCAGACAAAAGACAATCCTATGCAAAATTGCTGCACCTTATCTCAATTCCTTCGGAGGATAGCCTAACTAAAACAGACGGACTGAGTGGTTTTATTCTATGACAATCTGGTATTAGAATTTTACCCTGATCATGTATATACTTTATAGGAAACATATATATTTTATTGAAAATTAATATATCGATTAGTTATAAACGGAATGACAAAATTAATATTCCCTCCATACTAGTGTATATTAAAATAATTCGTTAAATATTCCAAGGGCCTTTTTTCAATTTGTGTATTGATCATACTAAATTTGGAAAAATTTAAATGAATCATTTATCGAGTAGATGTGATTGTACTTAAATGACCTTGGGTATACAGTTCAAAAATATATATAAAAAATGAGAAAATTATTTTCATTTCCAAAAGCTTTGACGATAAAAAATATAATTTCAAAAATATATACAAACCACCACTAGTGACGACTTAGGCCGGTCACTAGTGGTGGTTTGTATATTTTTTTATTATCGCTGTATCGTGTATCAAATGTCAAAAAAGTTACATTTTTATTTTTGTTTTATAGTATTAATTTATTTAAATAGTATTAAAAAAAGACTATGTATAAAATTGTTTTTACATTATGTATATTACGGAATATTAATTAATTAATTTATATGTCCTTATAAGTCGCTAATAATATACATTTTTATATAATTTATAAATATGTTCTAATTTATAAATGTTTAAAACGTTTAAAATGTACATTTATATGTAAAATACGTAAATTAATATAACAAATCGCCACTAACTCGTACAATCCTAGTCAGAATATGGCACTTTATCGCTTTAAAAACAAATTCGTTACTCGCTATATCAACATAACAAACAAAGTGGTTTGATCCGTACTGAAGCTTATCTGGCTTTGAAACCAGCTGCTCCGTTAGTCTGGCGAAGCCAACAAAAAGTTATTGATAAAAAATATTTATTTTTTTACACAAAACTTCCTGTTCACAAGATGTTGCAAAGAAACAAATACTCGTATACACAAAATTATAATGATAAAAAAGCTTAGCTAATGAACTCGAGACTTGCTGTTTGTTCTTTATATAAAATTTAAAAAATTATAGATATTTTAAATTTTATATATGATTTCATAGCAACGACATTAGATATATACACATACATAATGTGTTTGTTTTCTTGCCACCCTCCATCCACATACATATTTTAAACTAATTTAATTCACAGTGTGAAAATCGTGACACATCAATAACTTAATTTGTGTCTCGAACTATATTCGCTGTCGACAATAATGTGCGAATATTTTTAATGAATGAACTAAGCGTGTTTGATGGGAATTTTTGTTGATGTTATAGTTGAATTAATTATGCATCTAATTGGATAAAATTTAATTAAACATAAAAAACTTGTCGAAAAAAATGTAAACAATTTGCGAATTGTGTTAATATAATTGGCACACATTTTTGGTAATACAAAAATATATATAATATATATATATATATATATATATATTATATGCAAATTACAAATAGTAAAAACATCGCCCATGAGGGGAATTTATATGCGAAATATGTCACTGGGATTGGTAAGGAAGGGTGGGTTATGTTCCAACGTAATGACAATAAATGGGTACTGAATGAAACATTTAAAATTCACAAAATGATTTTGAATGACTAAACAAATTACAAAAACATTTCAATTAGCCTGTACATATTAATCTTGACGTGAACTTTGTGTATAAGTAAGCTCAGTGCAATGTGGGTTCCGCTCTCGGTTTGCTTTAGATGAAAATACATGTTACAAACGGTTACCTAATTTTTATGATTGCTATATGAAACAAATAAACTCAGATACATTTAAATACAATTCCTCTTTGGGTTCTGTTATTGCAGCTACTCCTTTCCATTCTAATTTCAATTTTTAGTGGTGTGCGTTTTTTCCGTTAGATATCTGTTGGGTATGATTTTTATTTATGACGTTCACATTTTTTTAACAATTTGTAATGCACACGATTACGATATATAGCCACTATAAGCCCAATCATACCGCGGACGTCTACGGAACATATTCCATTCAATTAAAAATATTAAAATATTGATCGTTTATTCATCGATTATGCCCCTCATCGCCCGAAAAGTGCATTTTCTAAATTTGAAAGTGAGGTGAAAAGGCGTTTTTTAACAAGAAGAGGACTTCTAATGTGAAGAAGAACTAGGAGTCCCGTACAAATAGTTCAGTTTATATCGCCACCAAGAAAGTCCACTGCGAAGAGAAGAACATAGCTGATCACACTAATTGTTGTAGACCTTTGAATATCAGATCCTCAAGAATTAATCGAGAGAAATTATGTTGACTACGACCAAACCAAACATCGGGTACATCCTTATGAAGAATTTGATGAACAATTGTGATCGATTGAAAGCAGCTTTCAGCAATGATAAAATTTAGATATGGGTTAGGTTGAAAAGAGGGTGGTTTACACCACCACATGTCCAATATTAGGAAATACAATGTTGTGTGGCCTGTTGTGCGCTCTAGAAAAGGAGCAAAGTTAGAATAAGTCATCTTTAGATTTAATTGGGATTCCGATTTGTTGCAGTCCCAAAGCCTACATTTGAAATTTTCATTTGAAAATTTTCGGATAAAGATTTCTCGAAATCCTTGCATTTTAGGAATATGGTGTCTTGGCAATATTACTGATATAAATGTGAATCGACCCTCTGAAGGCTCTCAGTCGACTCTTTGAAGAGTTCCCTCTTTCATTTTGTATTTTGATATAATTCGAACCTACACTAATTCAAGAATGTCAAGAGGGCAAGGGGGCTTCTCAAACTTTAAACGGGGTTTTCTCCAAACAGAGTTTTTGCGAATGGCGGGCACGATAACTCAAAAAATAATAATCGATTTCAAATTTTGGTGCGTTTCTCTGTGAGTGTATAGCTATCGTATGATCTAGGATAAAACCAATCGCTGAAGATCTTCCTTATTTTTTAACTTAGTTTGTGGTCAAAAATAGGCGATTTTCCAAAAAAAAAATTTCAAAGTTCCGACATTTTGTTAATTGTTGTCCGAAGTCATACGAGAGCCAGATATGTACTCTTTCTAACATCGTTGGAATTTTCCCTTAAGACAAAAAAATCAAAAAACTTTTTCATTCAGGAAAAAAATTCTTTTTCGTTTTCTGAAGAAGCTAAATACGGAATTAATTCCACTTTCGATCGGAATTCATTTCTGTGACATGTCTGTTGAACTATTTCTGCCTTTTACTGAGATTCTTTATTTGCAATGAGTAGGGGATTCGGATTTTTTTCTTTGAGCTCTATATTTCAGTACTTATTCAACAGATATAAAAACTTTGTGGCTGATTATTGTCCTCTGATATTTTATTATAAAAACTAGTAGCAAAAACATAATGAATTAGTATTAGTTAAAAATTATTACAGTTTTGTAAAAAAATCAAATTCCTAACCGGGGTAGCTTCGACATTTGATGGGACACATTCGGCACCATAGTCATAGTCTGGTAATTATGATTGCTATCAGTCTGTTTGGTGATCAGATCCTCTAAAGGTTCTATTTTGTTTTTATATGCGAGTTTATGTTTGACTTTCAAGGCTATATTTTCTAGCGGTGTTTGGCCTTATACATGTAATTTCGGACCATATTAAAGGATTATTTTTAAAGACAAACATTTTAAGGAAATAATATTGCATGAATGGCCGATTGTGTCCCACTTCAAAATGCCGAATCTACCCCCAAGGTACTTTTAATTATTTATTTTTCATTTTTTTTTTTCTACCAAAAACATAATATTTTTATAAGAATATACATTGAAATTAATGACGTTTAAAACGGACGGGGCCGACCATACGATACCCTACACAACTACCACAAAACTCTATCTTTCTGCGGATTTTTATTCCGAGCCTGTGTAATATTTCGTGATAGTTGCCCCCTCTTGCCCGATTAGAGGTCAAAAGCACCTCTTCCTTACACTGACTTATTTTCCGAATATTACCAATATTCAGTATAGCCCTTCTAATTACTTGTCCACATTCCCTTCACCGTGGGTTGGGTTGTGATGTTCGGCTTATAATTGTAGCCTATAGATTAAATCGAAAAAAAAAACACAAAAAGATAAGTTTTCGGTCCACTTCATCCCAAAATTATTATCTGATCATCACCGAAAATTATAGGCGTTGTCCTTGAGCATAACTGGAAACTCATGGAACATTTCAAAGCGATCAGCGCCATATTTCCGCCCTCTAGTGTGATAATTGGTTACTAAATAATATTTGAGTACGTAAGCACCTGTAAATATTTAAGTGTAACTTCCACATCCAAGAACATACGACAATATAATTGGTATCAATTTAAAGATCAACCACCCCTCTTTGACATTCTATCAACTTCTCGGGTAAATGTCCTCCAAGCGTAAATCTATACGCTATAGAATGAAAATTTTGTCATTTTTCAACAAAAGTCAGGGTCCATTTGACCCGCTAAATATTGACCGATCTTTATCAAAAAACAGGCATGCTTATTCTCTGGCCCGATTCCATTTTCCATGTAAAAATTCACGATGTTTTGGCCATATTTGCGGCCTCTGGAGCGACCAGAAAAACTAACAAAAATTAAGTATTGGGTTTATTTCATCAAATAAATAGTAACCGATCTTTACCAGAAACAATAGGGGTCTTCATTGGGCCGAACCCATCCTACATGCAAAATTTCGTGAAGATTGGTCCATAACTATGGCCTGTATCGTGTTTACAAATTATAATGGATGGACGGACGGACACACATATCTAGATCGACTCAGCTAGTCGAGATATGACGAACGGTATACTTAAAGGTGGGTCTATGACCAATACTTTGCGGCGTTACAAACCTGCACAAAGCTAAAATACCCTGACAACATAGATGTGTAGGGTATACAAATAAAAAAAACCGTGCATCTAAATTAGCTTATTAGCTACAGGTTTGAAACTTTGCGGCAGTTATTTATTTTGATATTCGACACCTATAGATCAACGCTAGTGATGTACAATGAGAGCTTCATATTGAAAACGCCATTGCCGAATGTGCGCCGTTGCCGAAGGTGCCCTAGTGTCCCCTACTTAAATTCCGCGTGGTCTTTAATTTTGTTTTAAATTATATATCTGCTTACAGTAATTTCAAAAAAGTGTAAAAAATACCCGAATAAAAAAAATCTAATGCCTGATGTATTTATCGAATCACCATAAAATGTAAGATTTTATTTAATCTAAAATTCTACCGGGATTTGAGGTTTTAAAATCATGACTCTAGAATATATCTTCGTTAAAACCGTCATATATTTTTAACGTGCTTATATTTACAATTCTATTTGTAAGGTCTGAGAAGATAACATTTATTAAATACAAACACATGTATAACAAGTGAATATACATTCACACATAGTTGTATGACCGAACACAGGCCCGCATTTACAACACCTTTCCGCTATAATTACTTAATTTGATTTTATTTTATCTATTGACTTTTGACCACCAGCAGTATTTTCGTATTCCGGTAGTGTCGTTTTTTCCTTTCTTTTCATTTAAAAATTCAAAAAATTCTCTGCTGGGATTTTGAGATATTTTTACGAAACATTTCACCACCACATGCTTGTTGACTGTAGGCTTGGGCTGGCTAGCCGGGGCCAGCCATAAAATTTTTGGCACGCACAAATAACATTTGGATGTTAATAAAAATATGTTGTGTTGTTTGGTGCATTTATACTTTTTCGCTTTATTGTTGTTGGTGAGTTATCAATTAAGGGTACCATATGCTACTAAATATGAATTTACGAAATATTGTCTCAACAAAGAAAAAACGAGATTGTATACATACCGCGACACCTCATCCTCAACACCATTGTGTGCGGATATTTTTAGGAAATTCCTTTAAACCAGACAGTCAGCCAGCCAGTCAACAGACATTGACTAGAATATGCAGACATACACACGTATAGATGATATTTTTGCGCAAGCAGCACGTCACGTTGGAAACTGCATCAGTGCATCGATATTGTAGATATTTAGTTTGTAAATGATGAATGAATGTTATATTCCAATTTCATGTTGAGCATATCCTGGCCATTTAATCTAATCTTCTTTGCTGTGTTGCCCATTGATACATCTTGCTGTGTGACACTGTTTGACATTTATTGTTGATAGCTTTACATCATTTTAATGTCATACTTTTCACCGCTGTGTGACCATAAAAAATTTCCGTCTTGCCGTGTGCCAAAACGTTTCAAAAAAGTAATGGAATTTTCTTTGTTTTTTTTTCTGTTTAATAGATTTTGGTAACATATGTTTTCAAAAATGTCCTTTATTGTTTACTTTGTTTCTTTGTTTATATTTTTACAAGTGATATTTAATTTGAACCATATAATGTCATTGTCTCGTGCTGTAAAGTAAACACATTGTAAATGTTTGACACATTAGTGAGTACATATTTCAAACGATTTAAATGTTGACATTTATTATGCTTCGAGCGTTTAATGATATTTATGGTGTCATACACATTAACAGGTAAATTGAAAATATAAATAAAATTATGGGTTCCCTCAGCATATTCTTAAAATATAATCAGACATATTCATGAATGAATTTTTCAAAGCAATCATGAATGACATTATTTTTCGTGTCAATGTCCTCAGCCTTATGGCTAATAAGAGTAAATACACTTTGCTATGGGAAAAATTTGTCTCATTAAAAAATCCAAAGTTTATTTGTACCAAAATAAAGTGGAGTTTGGAGTGGATTTACAAATGTCCGTCCGTCTTGCTGACTGGTGCGCACACGACAACTCTCGAAGGACGTAACCGATTTCATTCAAACTTTACAAATCGTAATATTTTTTCCAAAGTTAAATCAGCTTTGAAAATGGCAAATATCTATCCCCTCCTCCTGGTACCATATTTAACCAAGCCTTTTATAATTCACAATTATAGTATATTTGCAGGATATAAACGGTTACCAAGTTTTTTATGATTGCCACAAGAAATAAACTCAGATACATTTATGTAGAATTCCCCTTTGGGTTCTGTTATGGTAGCTACTCCTTTACATTCTAAGTATAATTTTTAGTAGTGTGCGTTTTTCCGTTGGCTATATGTTGGGTGAGATTATTTATTTATAAAGATCGTATAAAAAGAAAAAACTTGTAATGTACCCGTTTAGGTTATAAAACCACTAAGCCCAATCATAAGTAACGCACCGTGTACGGAGCATATCCCATTCGTAATTACGAATTACATTCCCGAATTCCCAATGAAATGTTATGAATTGCAAATTGAGTTTTCAAATTACAAATGAAATTCTCGAATTGCAATTGAAATATTTTGAATAACTTTTGAAAGGGCCTTCGCTTGGACTTTTGGATAGTATTGACACCATTTGGTTTGCCGCTGAAATAACCAACGTGGCCTTTGCACATAAAATTTCGCGTTCGTAGTCTTTTAAAAGTCTCGCTAGTCCGCCATTAATGGATACATGCTTTAAGCTCTGTAGCATTAGATTGATCCTCGCTGTTGTTCTCTTGGCAGGGGACTGAAGAAATTTGAAGCATTCAATGTCGTATATCTTCCGAGGTTGACACGTTGACTTTTCTTGATGGTGCTTGGAAATAGACTAGGATCTTTGTCCAGGTTTTCATTTTTACCTCAATATTCTCCTTGATTTTTAATGACACAAATTAACTTCATAAATGCTGTTTCTGGAACAAATCATGCAAAAAAGGTATCAAACGGAAAAACACATATCCGTAAAATTTCAATGGAAGGGAGTAGCTACCATAACAGAACTCAAAGGGGAATTCTACATAATTTCTTACGACAATCATAAAACATCAGAAAAAAATAATTCGTATAATATATGAAGAGTATTTAGAAAGTGTTGTCCGCATTTCTGCATTTTAATAATGCAATTTATAAAAATTTTAATACAGTTTTCTTGTAATTTTTCTTTTTTGATTTTATGCTTTCTTTCTTCGTTAACCAGACAACGCAAGATATTTAAATGTTTTAAATTTTATTTTAAAGCTTATGTATTGTTCGTATCAACACTTGTTTGAAATATTACATTTGACACTTATATCGAAGAAATTTGGAAAACACATATGCGAATTTTGCAACACAATGCAGAGGCCAGTAACAGTGTCTAAAACGGCGGTTGTTAGCAAAAGAAACTGTAGTCAAACAGTTGCAAAACTAACAACGACAAAGAGAGGGGAGGGACGGAGAACGATACAAAAAAAAAAAAAAAAGAAACTGCCGAACAATTAGTGGTGATGGTATTTTTTTTCTTTGGAGGAATACACTTGTTTTTGTCAAAATATGAACGCAAGTAGTGATAAAGAGATTAGAGTAGGAAAATAATGTTGATACTAATTAAAAGTTTACATTTTTTTGAAAAAGAATAAACGTTTTTGAAAGAATAAACGTTATTTTAGTCATTAATTTGAAGTAGTCCATGTAAAGAAGTTTGTGGAATCGCTCATGGCCCTTTGGGCTAGGTTCTTGTTTATGAAATAAATTGAATTGAATTAATAGACAAAAGTTCATTCATTCTCACTATCGGAAATCATTATTGAGAAAAAAGTAGATAAATAATAATCTTAATGTACATATCCAGCTCTAAATCCTGAAAACTTATTAAGTTTCCATTAATTTTTATGAAACTTAAAATGGGAAAAATTACCTTGCTAAAGTCAATATTATCAAACCAATAAGTTTAACTTTATTTACATAAAAACAAATTTGAAAACGTTAGGTTAATGTTCTATTTGTAATTGAGATCAATGAATGCGGGGGGAAACCCATCAGAAAATGTCGTACGATATGTAGGAGTGGTGTGGCAACATGTTTTTGATAGGAATTCACGTACAAAATTCCATTTGTTTTACCAAAGATGCCAAAATTAAACCGCCTATGTCATTTGGGTATGCAAAACATGTTTGACTTTTGAAAAAGTTCTAAAATACGCTTGACATTTTTGTTCGTGTGGAAGACAAATATCACAAAAAAAAGTGAGGAAGAAATGTAAAGTGAAGTTGCTCAGAATGTTTTGCTTTTCTCTCATAGCCATGTGTATGTCTATTGCGACGACATGTGTAATAATTAGGTATGTATGTGACTTAATCTTCGAAAGACCTGCCATGAAATGTAAATGCCTGAATGTTTTGTACATCTTTCAGTATTGAATTGTCAATTCCAATACATATAGACATTGAACGACAAGCAAAGATATATTTACATATTAAGGTAATTAAATACAAATTCCTCAAGAAGTAAATGCTTTTTGTTTGTGGGGTATTAGGGTGTACCGTCCCCTTTGTGGATTTTTCGGGGGGTGGAAATACGTAAAATAGGTTGGTATATTTATATGGGTTTTTACATTGTAGATTTTAATCCTGAGAAAATGAAATACCGAATTACAGACACTCAGGTTGGAATATTCTTCAGCATACAGGACGTCCGATGGGAGATTTATGTATAGAGGCTATATCAAATTATTGGCCTATAATAAAAGTTTTCTGCCAAATGCAGTTTTATCCTCCGAAAACCCGAGGTGCCTTCTTTTACCCATATATCTTGAAAATAAGGCTAGAATCATCAATGTACTTAAAATGGGGAGCGACGAGTCGAAGTCAAAACATGGAACTACATTGCAAATTTTCCTCAAAGAAGTTTTGTACCCACCCAAAAATTTGGAAAGTTAGGCTAGTATCATGGATATGTCTAAATGAACAGGACCTTTATATAAAGCCTATGTCAACATATGGAACTACACTGATAATTTTCTGCAAAAATATTGTTCATCCTCCAAGAAACCATAATGCTAATTACAGTTACTTCGGTTGGAAAATGGAGCTAAAATCGTAAAAATGACAAAATTAAAACACATTTTGGATTACCACATGCACACACACTCACGTGCGTATCCATCCACTTGTTCCCAGTTCTTGACACTTTTAAAATGATAGCGACCAAAATATAAAAAAGTTCACCAAAAATATTTTGAAATTACACACATACACAATGGTTCTATAAAACTTTGAGAATTTCAATGAGGCTTAACCGCCGCCATCCAGCCATAATATCTAGATCCCAAATAATTTGTTTTGCACATATCGACAAAATTTACATAAAAAGTAATAAAACTCAGTTCCAAACACTTGCTACGACCAATGTATGTATGTTTGTTTGTTGGTAGGGAATTTTACACCAAAGTGAAACGAAAAAGGAAATTTACACGCACCCAACCAAACACCTCCTCATCGACAACCGACAACAAAAGAACAATTCCGTAAAAAAACAGAACACCCAAGCATTAACATTTTAAAGACATAAAAACGTTTGTTAATTTAAATCAAAGTTAAGTGAGTTTCTACGCGACGTAACTTTGATAACACCAAAATAACAACAACAACTACAACAAAAACAATAAACTAGAGCCTACCAATAACGACAAAACGAAAGAAACGTCTATGTTTCCCATGGGAGATTTTTGGTGAGAATGTAGGGTATTTTAATTAAAAGGGGATATAAAAAGTGGTTACAATTACAAGTTACAATCTAATTTATGGTTCTACGCCTTTGGTATGAAAAGTTGTTTTAACTACCGACTCGTAATAGCGTGATTTATGTTATGTTCGTGATTGAATCCCTTGAGAGGATTCCGAGAGAAATCTTCAGTATATTTATATATTGAGGGATATAGTATATTGTTGAGGGATAGATAAATCCATATCATATACAATTTTATCAATACGTTTTCCTTTTATTTGGCAAACATTGTTGATTCAATGGCCAGAAAGTCTGTTCGTAGATTTTTTACATAAAGATTAAAATGTTGATTCTACCGTAAAATGGTACCGAGGAGTTGTAATTTGACATTTTGACATCTAAAAGCCACTTTTCAATCTGACTGGAAAAATTTGATAGACCAAAATGTCGTTATATTTGCAAATCGACTCAAAATTCTCTGACAAGGGAAACTTTGGGTCTAAAACCAATACTCCGATGAGTTATATTTCCATCGTTAAGCACATACGCACAAATATCGTTAAGTTTGGCCGATAACATATATAAATGCAGATAAGACCTTTATATGAGAGATATGTCAAAACATAGAATCCGAAAATGCCAAATTGCAGCCACTCGCGCTGCAAAATGCGGAAAACCTCCAAAATACAAAAAATGTCAGTCTTGCCGGGACTAGACATGGGGTTTGCACCGCCAATTTGAACAATTAAAATGGTTGGTTAGACAACAATTCCTAACAATTTTCGAAGTGTGTCTAGGACCTCCATCTTTTGAAATTGGAACTATTCCTCTAGGTATACACTTTTCTCCACAAATTCTAGACAAATTGGTCAGGGGAATATTTAGATAATACTCTAATCTTAATTATGCCTTCTATTAAATATGATACCAAAATTTATATCAGAACTTAAAATGGACTTAAGGGATACCCTTCACAATTTTTTATTTTTATTTTTAAGATTTTAAATGGGGAGGTAAATGAATACCAATGCTTGTTAAGGTTTGTAACTTTGCACATATATATTTGAAGATTTTAAAAGGAAGAAAAATAATTTACAAAAAAATGTATGGGTCGATTATGGAAAGCAACCAAACTCCAGTTGCGATTTCAACTGGCAACGCCACTGAAATTAAACTTAACATTATGAATATCAACTTTTCTCAGTTGCCGTCGATAATACTGTTTCGACACTTCTGCAACTACAAATATTGTCAACAAACAAAAAATTGAATTGAATATTTCAGAAAAAATAATAATATGTGATGATAAGCTCAGTGGAACTATTTGTTGATGATGAAAATTATGTTCAAGGCGTAGCATCTATTAGAAGGCATTTAAGAGATAAATCGAATCCATTAGAACTACCATGTTCCATTAGAACTAAATGTTCAATCAACTGTTCATTATAGCTTGAAGGAGTATTTTCGGTTACCCAAAGATGCTGTTGTGTACTTAGTTGAAGTCTTCAACCCTGCATTCCCAAAACCCCGACGGTCAACAGCAATTCCTCCTCTCTTCAAAGTGTGTGCAACTCTGAGGTTTTTTGCGGAGGGAAGTTTTCAAAAGCCCCATGGCAATGACTTCAACCTTGGCATGGCTCAACCAACAATGTCGGTGGTTTTGGCCGATTGTTTTCAAATTAACAGAGGAAAAAAAGGGAGGAATACATCTTTTTCATACGATAACAAAGTTCCCGGCTGTTGTCGGCTGTATTGATGACACACACGTCATATCATGGGCCATTTATTTGGAATGCGTGTTGGTGGGCCAGCGAGGATGAGCCAGTTAAGGTCCCCAGAAATGGCCTTCCACACACCATCGGTAGTGGCTTTGGTTTGACCAAAGGTCCGCACGCCGCGTGCTACATTTGGGTGAGCTTCCATCCGGGCAATTAAGACCTCAAATTGTTCTTTTGTAGTAATATTAGCCATTATGGGAAGCTTACAAATTTCAGGTATTATTGTTAAACATGACTAAACAGCAACCAGAAATAAATGGTTGCCAAAAAATTCTATTTGAAGCAACTGAAGTTGACAACACTTGCCATCCATACTTCAAATTTGGCAACTGGTAACGCCACTAAACTATGGTTACCATCCGTAATCGACCCATTAGTTGTTGTTTTTTGTGATCAAAGAAAAGTCCTTATTTTTGATGGCGGGCATGATAACTCCTCACTGGAACATCGGAATCCGAAAATTCCAACGGTGTTAGAAAGCGGACATGTCTGGCTATGGGGCTTAACATTCTTGAATTAGTGTAGATTCGAATTAAGTCAAAATACAAAATTAATTTTTTTGAAACCGAGAATGAGGGCGTCCCCTTAAAATGAATAAACATTCCAATTTTCGTTGACATTGCTTTGCTGGAATAATTTTTATTGACGTTTTAGTACGAACATTCGCACAGTATATCGAAATCTTTCAGCGAGGATGTTTTTTAACCACCATTATTACGATTGCAAAACTCCATCGTTTCGGAAAACCTTTAAAATATCTCGAATCATATAGGACCTTTCAGCGAGGATGTTTTTTAACCACCATTATTAGGAAAACAAAATGTCATCGTTTCGAAAATGTACATAGACCCTTAAAATATCTCGAATCGTATAGGACCTTACCGGCGAAGATGGTTTTGATTTCACATGAATCCGTAATGCCAAATTACAATCAGATCCGAAAATCGGACGGTACCATTATATTCAATATATCCGAATGTTTATTTGGGGGTTGTACAAAAATGTGGAACGATTTAACGAATTTTTAATACTAAACATAATTTCAAAAGTCCGTCTTAAATAATATAGTCTCTATCGTAATTTCAACAGGTAGACATTTCCAGATAGAATTTCATTTTGAACAATGAATGGTCCGACGAATATTTCGATGTGTAGCAAACGAAATTACAAAACATAATATGTACTACAACCCATTACGGAAAGTATAAAAATAAAGTCCTGAAGTTTTTTTATGGCCCCAGTTTTGAGAATTCTTGAGAATTGTAAATCCTACTTTTGTATTTTTCGATAAACGGAAATATTATAGACGACAAATGTAATACTACCCGATTATAGGACATAATCATGATATAATAAGAAAGGTAGTCCCATCCACTCGTTGTACCTTCATTGTCAAAAATTATAATTTTTATTTCCATCTTAGATAGGTACGTACTACTAATGTCAAAATAATATTATTTTCCTATATTTGAAATTTTCGAATGATTTAAATCCAGAAAGTAGGTTATATCGGGCTTTAGTATTACCAGGGTGCGCAAAAATTCGCTCGCGAATGAATTAAAATACATTCTGTTCGTTTTGTGCTCATTTTACGTTTGGTGGTTGAAATTATTTCTGACATTCTCTCACGAAAGAAAACAAACATTCCCGAATTCTCGCGAATGCTCAAAACAAACGTTCGTGAACTCAATAGTTGTTGGACATGTGTTTTGTTATTCCACACACTTTCTGCTACACACATTCGTTCGTTCGTTGTGTGTGTTTACTTTTTATGATATTTTTGTTTGTTGTTGTTTTTAACAGTGCTCGCGAGCACACGCGAACATTTGTTTTTTGAGTTTTTCAAAAGAATGTTCTTCATCAAAGAATGCTCGCGAATGAATGAATCGACGACGCTTGCAGCGTTGTTTTATCGTTCGTGAATTTTTTGTCCAATGCGAACATTCGCGAGAGATTGCATATGTGTGTTCATTCACTGTAACTTTATCATTCGCGATAAATTGAAAAAACATTCGAATTCTCGCCGTGAGCATTCGTGTGAAAGAGTGTATTTTAATCATTCTCCGCACCCTGTTTAATATTTATAAAGTCCAAAATAAGGTCGGACAGAAAGGACAGCGGAGTATCAAGTTTTGCTGTCAAATCATATTTTGAAACCTATACATACATACATACAAATTTATGTTAGACGTCAAAATTAATTCAATTTTAATTTATATTGTTTCACATTTAGACTATTTCAAGATTTTAAAGAAAATTTCAAGTAAATTATATTACAAAATTATAAATTGTGTTTTGTTTTTTTTTATTTAAAGGCGAAACAATTAGTCATCGCCTCGGCAAAAATATTGACGTTAAACTTAAGTTTTCTCTATGAATTCGCTTACTGGTCGACCTTATATAGGCCTTGAAAGTGACCAAGGTTTATTCAGAAGGTTAACAGGGAGGCGAATTCATACTAAGGCATGAATTCGCCTGCCGGTTAACTTTATGAATAAACCTTGAAAGTGATAAAATCAAGTTCAGGGTTGCCAAAACTCGCAAATATTTTTACATTTTGATATTATCTATTATTTTTTTTTTCTTATTAGTGTATATCATGCTCCAATCCATCCCATGTACTAAGTACATATATTTATGCAAGTCTAAATTCTAAACATATGTGCAGAATAATCTGAATTTCTTACGCTTAATGTATTTATACAAAAAAATCGTTTCTTTTTACACAGCCAACATGCGTTAACAGCAAACAAAGCCATTTAGTTTTATGTTCTACGCTAGTTTGATCCCAAAATGGTATTTGTGAGATTTACGTCATATTATTATTATTATTTTTTCAACGTCAGCTTCCTAACCAAAAGATGCAAATTTATGTTGTTGAAATATCAAACCCTTTCCACATTTAGGGTTTGATTACTTTTGGCACCCCTATTTGACTTTTAGTGGCAAAAGGTCATACACAAAGGGGCGGTTTTGCGGATTTATTTCAATATTTGTTTGATCTAACTTGAATGTATAATATTGAGATGAAATTTTGTATTATATATTCACTATAAATAATAGCTTGACACTGTTTTTTTTTTGGTAGAAATCAAAAGGAAAGTTGAAATTATTGAAATAGCGAGGCAAATTCTGGGGTATTTGAATCAAAATCAAAAATATTATATTTTATAATACCACAATTTTTTAACTTTTACATCGATTTTACAACAATCATTTAAAATTTATTAATACTTAAAACTAAACCGTTATTTATTGTTACATATAAAACCAAACTGAATTTATATCTTATGAATACGATTAACATTATTCCACTCGTTAATTAGAATACAATTTACATGTCTGACCGCGACTGGTTTGACACACATCTCGTTCAAACTCTATTCACACGCGAAAACAATTTTTGTTGTTGTTTCATTTTAATTGTCTGGTGCTAAGAATTTATTTGATTATTCAATTATTTTGACATGATTTAGAGTAGAAAATTAACCATTGAACCAATTAATCAATCAACTTTACAGTTAATGTACAAATATTCTCCTTAATTGGCGAGTAATTTCATAAAACAAAAATTACGCAATAAACCCGCTTCAAATATCAGGGGGGTTATTGTCTCCGGTTTGAACTCAAGTAATAACAAAAATTAATAATAATTCGCATGCGGATTTTTAAATAAAGAAGGCAAAAAACAAAAAGATTAGAAAAAAAAATGTTGAATTCTGATAACGGAAATAATTTTGTCTGAATATTGTACCATGGTCCATAGTCTGCCCAGCAATGTTATGTGTTCTTATCCATTATTTTTTGAGCATCAATTGAGGCGTAAAATGCCTAAAGACAACGACGACGTCGACGACAAGAAAGTGATAAATATGAGAAAAAATATTGTGGACAAAAACAAACAAGAAATAAATTGCCAACTGACCTATGACAACTGAATTTAATGTCGTTGACATTAATTGGCCGTAATGGTGATCACTGAGAAATAACATGACATATCAATTGCAATACACCAACAATGCGAGGTAATTGGTTTTTACACAAAAAATTTACTATATGGACAAAATGTACGTAAAGAAAAATCGTATTAGGAAAAACATTAATCACTTGAATTTTTTGGTGGGTTCTCAAATGGTTAACAGGAAAACGGAATTATCAAGTTTAATGTTTTAAATATAATATTATGGTTAACAACGCTTAAATTTAATTAAAATAAAATGTTCGCTGAGAGACCGACAAATATTCTATATGGGCAGAATGTGCGTGAAGAAAAATCGTAAATTTTTCTAAAAAAAACAAAAACCCCTTTGATTTTCGAATTTAATAAATATCCATAATGTTCAAAACTAATTTCAGAATTTCCCGATTTTTTAATAATAAACGCCATCTTGTAAAAAAAAACTATGAACTATCATAAATTCTCTGTTTAACATTTTTTCCGACCCGCAACCAAAATTTTTTATATGGCAATCTCTAGCTTGGTAAACAACTTTGGCTAGCTTTTGCAGTTGTCGACAAAATGTAGATGAGTGAACATATTGTTGCAGTGCCATTGTAAAGTTTTAATTCTTTTTGTTGTAAGGGCGCAGGAAGATTTCCCTGATCTTTTTCTTTCGTTACACATTTGTTTGTGCATTTCATCAATTATTTCAAACATAACTAATGAATTTTCATTCATATATGAGTCGTTTATTTTGAAAGTGGCTTAAGTCCATTTTTAAGTTCTGATAAAAATCTTGTTTTTTTTTTTTTTTTTGGAAAGGTCTACAAAACATATTACGATATACAAACAAACAAAATTAAAATCACTTAACAATATTTTTGAAACAAATCCAACCCAAACCGTTAAATATCTTACATTATCTACAAAAAAAATATATTATAAATTTCCGTAAAATGCCACAGGTGGGTACCCTTGAACAAGTCCACTAAACTCCCCTGGGTGTCAGTTTTGAACATTGTGACTTCGTCCTTTAAAACAGTTGTAAAACATTTAAATCTTACTTAAGGGAACCCCCCCCATTCTCGATTTTTTATTTTTAAGATTTTAAATGGGCTGGTAAATGAATACCAACGCTTGTTAAGGTTTGTAACTTGGCACATATATATTTGAAGATTTAAAAAGGAAGAAAAATAATTTACAAACATTTGTTGTTGTTGTTGTTTTGTTGTTGTTTTTTTGGGTGCAAAGAAAAGTCCACATTTTCGATGGCGGGCATGATAACTCCTCACTGGAACATCGGAATCCGAAAATTCCAACTGTGTTAGAAAGAGGACATGTCTGGCTCTCGTATGAACTAGGATTATTGACTTCGCTCTAAAATTAACAAAATGGTGGACCTTTGAAAAATTTTTTTTGGAAAATCGCCGATTTTTTACCAAAAACCATGTTAAAAAATAAGGAAGGTCTTCACCGATTGGCTTTATCCTAGTTCATACGAGAGCTATACACTCTCAGAGAAACGCTGCAAAATTTGGAACCGATTGGATTATTGGTTTTTGAGTTATCGTGCCCGCCATTCACAAAAAAATGTTTAGAGTAAAATGCGTTTAAAGTTTGAGAAGCCCTTTAGCCGTCACTTAATGTTGATACAATAAATCGGATATATCTTCAAGACTTCTTGAGATTTTCACTTGAAATTTTGTAGAGACATTCCTTAATCAGTGTAGATTCGAATTATATCAACAAAAATTTTAACACCGAGAATGGGGGGGTCCCCTTAAAATGTCATATGTATATTCAGTGTAAAAAATTATGAGGTTGAACGCAACAAGTGTTCAAAGGTGCCTCCCTCTCCACTACCCAAAATATATATCAAATTACTCAGATTCAAATTTTACGCCGACCGCCTTTCTAGATATAGAGGAAGCCTTTAACAACGTTACACTTGAATCCATAAACCACTCACTTAAAGAAGTTGCCATTCCTGTGGGTCGATTCACTATCAAAATTAAACAATTCTCAACTCGATAAAATATTATAACGACAAAATAAACAATATTTTAATTCTATAACAGTTTTTAATAACAATTGTTAAAAATGTGAGCAAAAAATTCGAAGTTAACTTATCGACAAATATTATTCAATATTGAACATGCCTTGTTTTTTTCAAAATTTGTTTGTATTTTGTTTTCAAAATGTTCAAAATAAAAAGCTTTTTGAAAGTTTATCGACAATTTGTCTACATTTTTACAGAATAACATTTTCGTTACTGCAAACGGTTTTATGCGTAGACAAAATTGTCGATTGTCGGATCGTTATAAGTTACTGAATCGACCTACTGATACCCTTACGTATTGGATAAATTGTTAAATAGCAGAATTATAAATTCAAGTGTGGGGGATACAAAAATTAATATACTGAGGGAACTGGACGGGAAGGGTTTCAAAGTTGTAGTTTCTGCGGACGACGTGGTGATATTGATTTCCGGAAAATTTCCGTAAAAAATCTCGGAGCTTATGCAACGAGCCCTACTGACGCTGTCGCGTGTAAGTCCAAGAAAGACGGAAATTCACTAGGAAGCGTAAGCTCGGCGTTTTTGCTCCACCAACACTGGATGGAGTGCAACTTCATCTATCTCCCGAAGCAAAGTACCTCAGCACAATCCTTGGGATGGGATCTAGTAAATGGCATCTTCTGTGTCACTGTCCAGCCTTGGTTTACAGGCGGCACAGACTAGTGGGTGCTCTTCTCAACAACTGAACCTGCTCAAATCTACAGCATAATTAGAAACCTAAAGTTGTTGGGAAAGTGCAACCTTCAAACGTAATATATCTTCTGTCTGATCTCCATAGCCATCGACATTATTCCAAACTTACCTTCTTATATCTTTCTGTAAGCTTCTCATCTTTCTTTATTTCCCCAATCTTCTCTCCCCTATAGATCTCTTCTTGCGGATGATCACAACGGACGTTAGGTATTGGATTGTTGGTTAGAAATTCCTGAATGGGCGGTAAATTCAAAGAACTCAGGAGTAAATTCAAAGAAACCCTCAAAATCGAGCTTCAAAATCTCAGGTATATGCTGATAAATTTTCAAAAAATTATACATGAGGGACGTGTCCCTAAGGCTGTGAAATGAGTGATTTAATCACAAACCAAAAAAAAAAAAACATAAAAAAATGGGTTGCCTCACCCAGTTTTTACCCATTTTTTACATAAAAGTAAACACAGCTTCCACGAAAACAAACTTTGAAGGTCAATATCAAGAATAGTTTGCAATGACAGATCAATGAATCCAAAACTATTTAATTTATTTAATATACTTTAATAATTCCCGAGTTATAAAGGGGTCAGCTATTTTAAAAAATATATATTGTTCATTTATATTATGTTTATTTTAAATAGCTAGCTTTCTTGAAAATATTTAAAATTATATATAAATTAATACACATTGATAAGAGCTGTCTAATGTAGCACACTTCCAATTCAAGTGGAATGACAATGGGTACTTTTAAAAGTCTGAAAATCATCTTCCTAAAATCTCTTAATGGATTTATACTGAACTATAATATTGAATTGAATAAATATTCCCATATTCTCAGCAAAAAAAAATGTGTAATTTGTACATTCGTATATATGTACCGATAAATATAACCTACTGCTTGAGTGGCACATTCAAGTACGGGAATAAATATAGTTTAATAAAATTCTACAAAAACGCACACACACACACACACATAAACTAGTGAATGTTTATCTAAAATTGAAATTGTGAAAATGCCATTTATTAGTCACTGTTGTCGTAGTTCTGAAACAGAAAAGTGCGCCCGACAACGCACATGAGTTTTAATTTTTTTTTCGAAAATATCGGGCAATTTCACACACTACGTACAATTGAAGAGTGAGTAACATAAAGTAAGGGAAATTATTTAAAAATGAAAAAAATTTTAAAATTTTGAATTTCCAATAAATGTGTTTTTTTCAAATAAAACTATTAATTGTACACATTTTTCATGATATTTTTAAGTTTCCAAAAAAAACTTCCCACCTTATCACACCACCTTCTACCATAGATAAAGAACTCTGTCGTCTATAATTCCACAATACGTTCGTCGTTCAGTAGCAATGAATTATGATTCCCATTTTAGTGTAAAAACTAGCATGTGTACGATTACGCGCGAAAACAAAAATGAATTGTCAACCTCCATTCATGGCAATGTTTTTCTATCGTTGTTGTTTTTGTTGTCGTTTTTTAATACTACAGACAGCGTCAACCACAGACAACAAGGAAAGGTCGTTAACTTGCGTTAATTTCGTATTGTGTTTGGCATTTTGCTGTTAAAACAACAAAAGCTAAAAAACAGAACAAAAGCAGCTTCTTATTGACATCAATTAAAAGAAAACGCCGCTGAACATCTTCATCCGAAAGGAAAAGCAACGGCGGCGGCATCATGTGCCCGAGAGGAGCATTGACAATCTCTCATTGTAAAAGGTCAAATGGTACAGAAATAGCTCTGGGAGTTTTTCTTCTTCATCGTCGTCCTCCTTGCTGCAATGCTCTGCTCTGCCGCTCTATAGCCCAAAAAAGGCGTTGTCCCATAACAACAGATGAAAGAGAAAAGAGACAATGAATGAAAAAGGCGGGGAGACCGACCGAACGAAAACAGAAGCCCATCCGATAACGATAATTTGCATATGAATTCTATGGCACTCCACTTCACTTTTGGCCATGTCTGAAATTCAAATTGAAAAGGCATTATTTCCTTAGTCCTTTATAACGATGAAATCCTTCCCTTTCGCGTATGCTTTAAAATTAAGCTACCCTATAATATTGGCAATAATATTTATTTTGTAACCAAAGGACCTTACGAGGGATAAAAAGCTGTTAACAAAATTAAAGCCTTGCCCCAGCATTTTTACTAGGATTATTATGGAGGCACTGAAACAAAAATTGCCAACATCTGGTGTTTGTCTAGTTTCAGATTCCACAAACACTACTATGGACGTCTACTTAAATACAAGGGATGAAAAATACGGCTAGGATTACATTTAGGGGAGAAGAAAGAAGAGTTTGTTCATTATATTCTGTCAATGACCTGTGTTTGCGTGTTTCTCTTTGACACCTACTAATGAAGCAGGAAACGGTCAGTGGCAACTAGAAATGCCACAATTATGACAATTGGACAAAAAATGAATTATTTAATTATTTAAAAAGTACATAAAAGTCTGTTTTTTATGGTGATGCCATTTTTATTATCCTGAAGGAGCATGTTTGTACAATAAAATGGATTTTTAAAATAATTTTACTATCTTTTGAAAATTACTAGTAATTTATTAAAAATACATTTATGAAACCCAAAGCTACTTAGGGTTAATAATTATTCAACTTGTTATTGGTTTAATTAATAAATTACGCCATATCATCGATTATTTAGAATTTTAGAAAAAGTTATATTATTTATTTTGTTTGCTATAGAATTAATTTTGTGTATAAAAATTAATAAAAAAATTATGAGAATTATATTGTACGAGATACATGTATATATGTTACCTATCGCCAAAAAGTTTGAATTGATGTATTTTCCACGTACCTGAAAATAAGAGAAAGAAAAAAATAATTAAAACATTTTCTTACTTAAATAATGGGTATAATCTGCACTCCGGTTTAGAATTGGATTTGATTTGTCAAAAGTATGTAATTATAAAAAAAAATCAAGTGGATATTTTTGACTGTGACTCACTGTAAATCGAACTGAACATCCAATTTCATCTGAACTTTGCATATTGTAATTCGATTCCATCATTTGTCTGCATATCGAATGTTTTTATCAAATCTACATTCGATGGGGTTTATAGCGCAACTCCTCCTGGTACCCCCATCAACAAACTGTTTGATGTACCATTTACTTAAAATCCAACGAAAATATATATGGAAGCTATATCCAAATATGAACCGATTTCAAAGAAATTTGTCACAGGTTAGGTTAAACTAATTTCAGTACGTTTTATTCCTATCAGGTTCTTTGGTGCGTCAATTACTTAAAATCAATCGATAATATATAAGGGAGCTATATGTAAATATCAACCGATTTTCACGAAACTTGGCACACATAATTCTGGACTAAATTAAGTACGCCATGCTATATTAAAACTTTGGTACATTATTTACTGTTTAATTTCAAAACATATATTTCGTTGGATTACTATCCAATTAATTTTAAGCTAATTGTTGTACAATTTGTCTACGTTAGAATTTGTTACTACCCTTAAGTACAGCTTTGTGCTTGAAGGACTGTCAAATTCTAACGAGTTTTTAGCGCCGCTTTGCAGCATATACGCTAGTTACATTGTAGCTATTGTTAATTCGTTTTCGCTATCTTGGATTACGTCCACAAACTACCACAACAATGGTAATAATATTATTTCCAATAATATTACAAACAATCAATAAAAACCCCAAAGTCGATATTGACAGAATTTTAAAACCCATTTGTTTTTATTTCTTCTCTTTTTATTTACGTTGCTACGCAAACATTTACATTAAATCTGATGAAAAAATATATATCTAGATCCGAGCCGATTTTCACGAAACTCATCACACATTATCCCAGACTCAATGCGGACGAAAATATATATGGGAGCTACATTTTAATCTGGACCGCTTTTCACGAAACTTGGCAGACATCACTTTAGGCTCAGTTCAGTACGTTATGCCAAATTTCGTGGAAATCGAAAGATATATAGGGACTTCAGTGCACCATTTACATTAAATCGAACGAAAATATATATGGGACCTATATCTAAATCTGAACTGATTTTCACGAAACTTGGCAGACATCACTCCAGGTTCAATTCAGTATGACACGCCAAATTTCGTGCAAATTGAAAGATATATAGGGACTTTGGTGCACCATTTACATAAAATCGGACGAACCTATATATGGCAGCTATATCTAAATCTCGACCGATTTTCACGAAACTTGGCAGACATCACTTTAGGCTCAATTCAGTGCGTTATGTCATATTTCGTGGAAATCGAAAGATACATAGGGACTTTGGTGCACCATTTACATAACATCGGACGAAACTATATATGGGAGCTATATCTAAATCTGGACCGATTTTCACGAAACTTGCCAGACATCACTCTAGGCTCAATTACGTTATGCCAAATTTCGTGCAAATCGAAAGATATAAGGGACTTTGGTGCACCAATCGGACGAAAATATATATGGGAGCTATATCTAAATCTGAACTGATTTTCCCCATTTCAATAGGGTTCGTCCTTGGGTCAAATAAATGATCTGTGCCAAATTTCATCCAATTCTGATTATAAATACCACCTGTACTTTGTTTACAATTTAACATCAACAGACAGACAGACGGACGGACATGCATAAATCGACTTAGAAAGTAATTCTATGCATATTCTCAAAAGAAACTATGGGTCTATCTCGTTTCCGTTTGCCTATTAAAAACATATGCATAAAGACATAATACCCTGTAACACAGTGTGGTGAAGGGTATAAAAACATTTTCAGGTTTCAATAAACATTTTGTAATAATGAAAACATGTTTATAGCCAAAGTTTTAACCTATTTTCGAAAACCCGCCCCATATTTCATCCAATGGTCGTTACTCCGGTTTAATAACTTGATTTAGATCCATTAAAAATATTCTAAAGGCCGCCAATCCGGAATGAGATCGGACCATTTCTTAAACGGATGGTGACTCGAGATGAGAAATGAATCACATACGATAACCCTATGCCTAGGTGGGCCTAGGGCCAATATTTCGCGGCGTTACAAACAATTGGGTCTGCACAAAAGCTATAATACCCTGACAACGGTATGACATAAAAATTGGTATCTTGGGAGGATTGTGAAAATCGACTCCAAGATATTGCCTCTCTTATAGAGGACTTCTATGAGAGAGCCAATATGAAGTAACATATATTACAGTTAAAATGGCAACAAATCATACAACAAAGCGGTGCATATTTGGCCCAAATCGGGCATTTCGAAGCATGTTAAACAAAGTCCTGTTGTAGTCATGAATGATTACATACGATCAATTGAACGATTTGCTCTGTTATTGCAATACAATATGCTTAATGTTCGATTTCTTTATTCCTTCGATAATATTTCCGAATTTAAAATGTAAATTATTTATATTGCACAACATCGATCAAAAACACTTTTGAATGCATTACAATACTCCCAAACTCTTACAGATACTAGAAAAAATCACGCCGAAAATATTTAGAATTTTACAAAAAACAACTTTCATACGCATTCAATTTAAATAAAAAAATATTTTTTTATGTACCAAAAAATATCGAAAACAATTTTCACAATAAAATAAAATATCAAATCTTTCTCTTTTTTGGGTTCAATGACCCTTCTCATCATAACAAACAAAACAAATACTTATTACCTACAGATTCAATCCACAAAAATCAATTTCACCATTCACACACAATCTAAGCATTTAATGGTGCACAAAATATTTTCTTTGTTTGTTTTACTTTAGAGGGTTTCACCCCCGTCATATTTTATGCATTTCTTCTCCCTACATCTTTTATTTTCACAATATATTTTATTTATTTTATCAAATACTTAAAATTCAATGATATTTGATACGTTTATTTGAGTAGCGTTACAATGGAAGAATGAATGCATTTAAGTTTATAATTGGGGTAGGACGGAGCCTCAGCCGGACAATCGTCATATGAATAAAAAAAGGACAGACATTGTGTTGCTTTTGTGGGGGAGTGGTTGTCATTTACAATTACAAATATGTAACAGGAAGGCCTCAACATTATGAAAGCAATATATATGTTTGAAAAGCAAACAATTAGTTCGCATAAAATATTTTCTCGTCGATTTTCCTCCAAATAGCCAATTTGGTATAGGCACTAGAACAGAACAAAAAGGAAAAGATTAAAGGATTTTTTTATAATAAAATATTAGATGTTGTCCCTTTAAGGAAAGGCAAAAAAATAACTAAACCCGCTGTAAAACATATTTTAACTGTATTAGCACGAATGACATAGACCCAAACGAATCGCCTTAACTGTGAAGTACAAAAAGGGTTTCATTGCAAAGGAAGGCAAGATTATGTAGACGTCAGGGTCGAATGTGTGATACTGTACACTAGTAATATAATTCGGCAACTGAATTTCTATTCCAATAATTATATTTTAGATTAAAGCTACAATTGCATTTAATAATATATTTAAGACAACATACGCCAAAACTAAAGCAACTAAAATTGCAAGGTTAATAAATCCCGCATAACTTTTACAAAAATAAAGATATCGTGTTGCAAAATTCATTAAGAAGTAAATAATAATTTATGCATAAGGGAATTGTCTCAGTCCTACATGCCCGGAAACTATCAAAAAGTTATTTTGTTTCTGACTCAGTCGAGATATGACTGATTTCGCGGCGATACAAACAATTAGGGCTGCACAAAGCTATAATACCCAGACAACATAGTTGTGTAGGACATACAAATTGGTATCTAGGGAGGATTGTGAAAATCGACTACTAAAGTTTTTTTTTTTTTTTTTTGCTTATAGAGAGCAGGACTTCTATGAGAGAGGCTATACGAAGTTACATATGTTACAGTTAAAAATTGCAACAAATCATACAACAAGTCAGTGCATATTTGGTCCAAATCGGACATTTCGAAGCATGTTAAACAAAGTCCTACTTTAGTCATGAAGGACGATTTCTTTTCTGAAAAGAACCGAAAAGCCATATTGCATTTCGCAAAAGCTCATACTAATAGGAACCCGACTCAGTAGAGAAATATTTTACTCTCGGATGAATTAAAGTTACATATTAAAGACTCAGACAGGAAACAAATTACCGTGAAAAGGTCCAAAAATGAAAGGTTCAAGCCAAGGTATTGCAAGGGTACTGGGAAGTATGGAGTTCGATATATTTACGAGCTTTATGGAGTAATACATTGGATTGTTTATACAAATGTGTTGGAAAGCGTTATGAGACCCATCGCTGAAGAAAATATACCACTTGTTTTTTGGTGTTTCAGCTTGGCAATTAACCTCCAAACATACACCAAACATGCCAAAGATGGGGTTGTGGGAGTCAAAAATCAGGGTTTCATAATGACAAACACAATCATCAGATCTTTACTCTGTAGAAAAATTTTGGGGGTATTATGGATTGCAAAGTCAAAATAGTTTCACAAATAGACACACAATAGACATAACCTCTTCCCAAATGTTCAGGATGGATTGCAAAGTCAAAATAGTTTCACAAATAGACACACAATAGACATAACCTCTTCCCAAATGTTCAGGATGTAAGGAATCCATGCCAAGGATCAAATTGAGCATTTTATTGATTTATTGTCTCGTAGGTGCGCTGCCGTAATGAAAAATAGTGGTTATGCCGTCGATTTGCTTATTTTTAAGCTTTTGCTTATTTTTAAGAAAAAATCAAAAAGTTGATTTAGTTTAAACCATGCAAAAATTGAGTTCATTTAGTTTTCCATTGAATGTTTTTTTTTTATTTCAAAATAAAATTATACGTTTATTTTTTTAATGAATAAACTACCTATTGATTTCCGAAAAACTTCACTATAACTTTACTTTCAAAAAAGTTGCAGGTCAGTTATTCAGTTGTTTTAGTTTTGGCCACCAGTTACCAGTTACCATTGCTGCAACTTGATACTAGAAGTACATTCTAGTAAAAAAAAGAACTATTACTTTGCTGATTTTGAAGGAATGCTGGTATGTTTTGATCTTTGCACTAAAATTCCGTTCCAAATGTATTTAGTTGTTCACGCTCTCACGCCACGTTCTCTA